>NC_053025.1:412120581-412231875 GCF_003073215.2 Triticum urartu
GAATTCCTTTTTCAGTAGTAGCATACTTTCTTTGGGGACTGTCTAGGGTTTTACTAGCATATTGGATAACATTTAATTTCTTATCAACTCTTTGTCCTAGAACAGCCCCTACAGCATAATCACTAGCATCACACATAATTTCAAAGGGTAAATTCCAATCAGGTGGTTGAACAATAGGTGCAGAAATCAGGGCTTTCTTAAGTATTTCAAATGCTTCTACACAATCATCATCAAAGACAAACGGAATATCTTTTTGTAATAGGTTAGTCAGACGCCAAGAAATTTTTGAGAAGTCCTTAATGAACCTCCTATAAAAACCGGCGTGACCAAGGAAACTTCTTATACCTTTGATGTCCTTGGGACACGGCATCTTTTCAATAGCATCGACTTTAGCTTTATCAACTTCAACACCTCTTTCAGAAATTTTATGCCCCAAGACAATACCTTCATTAACCATAAAGTGGCATTTCTCCCAATTCATAACAAGATTAGTTTCTTCACATCTCTGCAGAACTCGATCAAGGTTGCTCAAGCAATCATCAAAAGAGGATCCATAAACGGAGAAATCATCCATGAATACCTCAAAAATCTTTTCACAAAAGGCAGAGAATATAGCCATCATGCATCTTTGAAAGGTAGCAGGTGCATTACATAAATCGAAAGGCATACGTATATAAGCAAAAGTACTGAAAGGGCAAGTAAAAGTGGTCTTTGCTTGATCATCAGCTGACACAGGTATTTGAGAGAAGCCAGAGTAACCATCTAGAAAGAAAAAATGTGTATGTTTGGATAATCTTTCTAGCATTTGATCAATAAAAGGCAAAGGGTAATGATCTTTTTTAGTAGCTTTATTTAATTTGCGGAAATCAATTACCATCCTATAACCTGTAATAATTCTTTGCAGGGTCAATTCATCTTTATCATTAGGAACAACAGTGATACCTCCCTTCTTAGGGACACAATAGACATGACTTACCCACTGACTATCAGCAATGGGATAAATTATACCTGCCTCAAGGAGCTTTAATATTTCCTTTCTTACCACTTCTTTCATCTTAGGATTCAGCCGTCGTTGGTGATCAATAACTGGTTTGGCGTCTTTCTCCAAATTTATTTTGTGTTGACATAGAGTGGGACTAATGCCCTTAAGATCATCAAGAGTATATCCAATAGCAGCACGGTGCCTCTTCAGAGTTTTTAATAATTTATCTTCCTCGTTCTCTGAAAGGTTAGCACTAATAATAACAGGATATATCTTCTTTTCATCAAGATAAGCATATTTAAGAGTATCAGGTAATGGTTTAAGCTCAAACACGGGATCACCCTTGGGTGGAGGAGGATCCCCTAGGATTTCAACAGGAAAGTTGTGTTTTAGAATAGGTCCATGTTTAAAGAATACTTCATCTATTTCCCTTCTTTCATTCATGAACATATCATTTTCATGGTCTAGCAAATATTGTTCTAAGGTATCAGTAGGAGGCACGACAATAGAAGCAAGACCAATAATTTCATCTTTACTAGGCAATTCTTTATCATGGGGTTGTCTACGAAATTTAGCAAAATTAAACTCATGAGACATATCCCCTAAACCAACAGAAACAATATCCTTATTGCAGTCCATCTTAGCATTAACAGTATTCAAGAAGGGTCTACCAAATATAATGGGACAAAATCTATCTTGTGGGAGACAAGAACAAGAAAATCAGCAAGATATTTAACCTTCCCACACAAGACTTCAACATCTCTAACAATCCCAATTGGTGAAATAGTATCTCTATCAGCAAGCTTAATGGTAACATCGATAACTCCTATCTCAGCTGGTGCAATATTATGCATAATTTCTTTGTATAAGGAAATAGGTATTGCACTAGCACTAGCACCCATATCATACAAGCCATGATAACAATGATCTCCTATTTTAACAGAAATAACAGGCATGCCTACCACATGTGTATGTTTATCTTTAGCACTAGGTTTAGCAATTCTAGCAGTCTCATCACAAAAGTAAATAACATGCCCATCAATATTATGATCCAATAGATCTTTAACAATAGCAATATTAGGTTCAACTTTAACTTGCTCAGGGGGTGCATAAGTTCTAATATTACTTTTACGAACCACATTTGAAGCTTTAGCATGATCCTTTATTCTAACAGGGAAAGGTGGTTTCTCAACATAAGCAGTAGGAACAATAGGATCATTATAAGTGATATTCTTTTCTTCAACTTTAATAGGTTCAACTACTTTTACTTCTATGGGAGGATGATATTTAAACCACTTCTCCTTAGGGAGATCAACATGAGTAGCAAAGGATTCACAGAAAGAAGCTACTATCTCAGAGTCAAGTCCATATTTAGTGCTAAATTTACGGAAAACATCGGTATCCATAAAAGATTTAACACAATCAAACTTAGGTGTTATACCTGACTCCTTACCTTTATCGAGATCCCAATCTTCAGAGTTGCGTTTAATTCTCTCCAATAAATTCCATTTGAATTCAATAGTCTTCATCATAAAGGAACCAGTATAAGAAGTATCGAGCATGGAGCGATTGTTGTCAGAAAGCCGAGCATAAAATTTTTGAATAATCATTTATCTTGAGAGCTCATGATTGGGGCATGAATATAACATTTACTTAAGCCTCCCCCAAGCTTGAGCGATGCTTTCTCCTTCACGGGGCCAAAAATTATATATATAATTACGATCACGATGAACAAGATGCATAGGATAAAACTTCTGATGGAATTCCAATTTCAACCGTTTGTAGTCCCATGATCCCATATCATCACATAGCCTATACCATGTCAATGCATCTCCCTTCAAATATAAAGGGAAGACCTTCTTATTGATAACATCATCGGGCATACCTGCAAGCTTAAATAATCCACAAACTTCATCCACATAGATTAAGTGTAAGTCGGGATGCAATGTTCCATCTCCTGCAAAAGGATTAGCTAGTAGTTTCTCTATCATACCCGAAGGAATTTCAAAGTAAACATTTTCAGTAGGTTCAGTAGGTTGAGGAGCAACTATTTGCTCTACCGGTCGGGGTGAAGATACCCCGAACAAGCCCCTCAAAGGATTACTTTCCATAGTAACAAGTGACAGTAAATTTCAGTAGACTATATAAATTTTTCCTTACCAAATTCCACCTACCAAAGGTGCTTCACTCCCCGGCAACGGCGCTAGAAAAGAGTCTTGATGACCCACAACTGTAGGGGATCTATCGTAGCCTTTTCGATAAGTAAGAGTGTCGAACCCAACGAGGAGCAGAAGGAAATGATAAGCGGTTTTCAGTAAGGTATTCTCTGCAAGCACTGAAATTATCGGTAACAGATAGTTTTGTGATAAGGTAATTTGTAAGGAGTAGCAAGTAATAAACGTAAATAAGGTGCAGCAAGATGGCCCAATCCTTTTTGTAGCAAAGGACAAGCCTGGACAAACTCTTATATGAAGTAAAGCGCTCCCGGGGACACATGGGAATTATCGTCAAGCTAGTTTTCATCACGGTCATATGATTCGCGTTCGGTACTTTGATAATTTGATATGTGGGTGGACCGGTGCTTGGGTGCTATCCTTACTTGGACAAGCATCCCACTTATGATTAACCCCCATTGCAAGCATCCGCAACTACAACAGAAGTATTAAGGTAAACCTAACCATAGCATGAAACATATGGATCCAAATCAGCCCCTTACGAAGCAATGCATAAACTAGGGTTTAAGCTTCTGTCACTCTAGCAACCCATCATCTACTTATTACTTCCCAATGCCTCCCTCTAGGCCCAAACAATGGTCAAGTGTCATATAGTCGACGTTCACATGACACCACTAGAGGGATAACAACATACATCTCATCAAAATATCGAACGAATACCAAATTCACATGTCTACTAGTAACAAGACTTCTCCCATGTCCTCAGAAACAAACGTAACTACTCACAGAGCATATTCATGTTCATAATCAGAGGGGTATTAATATGCATAATGGATCTGAACATATGATCTTCCACCAAGTAAACCAACTAGCATCAACTATAAGGAGTAATCAACACTACTAGCAACCCACAGGTACCAATCTGAGGTTTGGATACAAAGATTGGATACAAGAGATGAACTAGGGTTTGAGATGAGATGGTGCTGGTGAAGATGATGATGGAGATTGACCCCCTCCCGATGAGAGGATCATTGGTGATGACGATGGTGATGATTTCCCCCTCCCGGAGGGAAGTTTCCCCGGCAGAACAGCTCGGCCGGAGCCCTAGATTGGTTCCGCCAAGGTTCCGCCTCGTGGCGGCGGAGTCTCGTCCCAAAAGCTTGCTTATGATTTTTTCTCGGACGAAAGACCTCATATAGCAGAAGATGGGCATTGGAGGGCCACCAGGGAGCCCACGAGGCAGGGGGCGCGCCCAGGGGGTAGGGCGCGCCCCCCACCCTCGTGGCCAGGGTGTGGCCCCCCTCTGGTACTTCTTGCGCCCAATATTTTTTATATATTCTGAATAGCTCTCGTGGAGTTTCAGGACTTTTGGAGATGTGCAGAATAGGTCTCTAATATTTGCTTCTTTTCCAGCCCAGAATTCTAGCTGACGGCATCCCCCCTCTTCATGTAAACCTTGTAAAATAAGAGAGAATAGGCATAAGTATTGTGACATAATGTGTAATAACAACCCATAATGCAATAAATATCGATAAAAAAGCATGATGCAAAATGGAGTATCAGATCCCTCCGTGGACTCGTGCAACCGTTACCCTTCGTGGGTTGAAGTCTCCATCAACGTGGACGTACGATAGCAGCACCTATCGGAACCACGCCAAAAATCTCCATGTCTACATGGCGTTTGCCTTCTCCAAACCCTTCCCTTTACCTTCATATGCAATGTTTTACTTTCCACTGCTACACGCTTACTATTGCATGTGTATGTTGATTGCTTGACTTGTACTAGTTGTTAAAATCTGCCAACACTTAAAATTGGGAAAATGTTAGATTTTTATTTGGTTAAGTAGTCTAATCACCCTCCTCTAGACCTACTTTCGATCCTACAGCGGTGCCGCACCCTCGCCCCCGCCCCCGCACGCGCCATGGCTGCGCCTGGCCACCGCCACCCGCCCCCTGCTGCGCGCTGCTGCGGCTCTGCTCCGCCCAAGCCGCCGCTCGCCTGCGCCGCCGCATTCTCCCGTGCAGCCGCACGCCCTCGCGCCCACCACGCCGCTCGCCGAGGCTCCCCGCTCCAGCCTTCCACACCACCTTCGCCCCAGGATGCGCCTCGCCGGCACCCGGCGACGCCCTGTCGTCCTTCGCCCGGGTCCGCCCCGTCAGGCTCCTTAGGCGCCCACGCGTGCACCGTTAGCTTGCTAAGGCCTCTGTGCCACTAAACGTGGTGCCAGCCCCCTAAAAAGAAGTTAAAATAATTAGAAATTAATTAACTTAATTAATTTTGATTAATTAACTTAACTTAATTAACCTGTTTAGTTTAGAGTAATTAATTCTGTTAATTAGTGAACAACCAATGATGGGGGGGCACTGATCAGGTTGACCAGTCAATAGTCAAACTTTGACTGCTGACTTAGCCTGCTAGACCCCACTAGTCAGCCTCATGTGTACACTTCTGGGTACACTTATGTGTACCCATAGCTTTTAGCTATGATTTTTGAATTAATAATAACTCCAGAAATTGAATAAAATTTTGAAAATTCTTATAAAATAAACCGTAGGTCAGATGAAAAAGTTTTCTATATGAAATTGCTCAGAAAAATGAGACGAATCCGAATACGCAGTCTGTTCGTCTACCACACATCCCTAGTATAGTGAACATGCAACCACCCCCTCTGGTTCGTCTGTCCGAAAATGTCGAACACCAGGGATACTTTCCCGTATGTTTCCCCCCTTCACCAGTATCGCCTAGCACCGCATTAGGGCACTTGTGTTGCATCTGTGTGCTTTATAATTATTGTTTCTTCCCTCTCTTCTCTCCGGTAGACCCCGATACTGCTACCGATGCCGTTGTGATCGTCTGCGTCACCGACGACCCTTATTCCTTTTCAGCAGAGCTTCCAGGCAAGCAAAACCCCCTTGATCATTCCGATATCGGCCATTCCATTCCCTCATGCTTGCATTTGATTTTGCTACTGTAATTGTTTGCTCCTATTCTGATGCATAGCTTGTTTTTGTAACCTGCTCATTATACCTTACTTGCTTATCCTAAACTGCTTAGTATAGGTTGGTTAGTGATCCATCAGTGACCCCTCACCTTGTCCGAGTTGCCTCAACTTGATGACCGATGACTCGATCAACGTGATCGACATCCAGAGCCCGACACGTCACATCACACCCGCTAGGTGTACGACTCTGCAAAGCTACTATCGAGTGCTGAGGGTGATACCTCGTAACGCACTCCTGATGATAACTCTGTAGTGAAGTTATTCGGTCGTGGTCGCCGAGGGTGATTCCTCCTTCACCACCCCCGGTACGACTCTATCGTGCAACACTTCAAGTGCGAACCTCGAGGGTGATTCCTCATATGTTCACCTTGATGGTTACATCGAGTGGGAATCCATCGAGGGAGATTCCTCGGATTTCCCCCTTGATGACACGGACACACAATTACCTTTACCTGTAGCCCCCGTGTACTGATACTATGGGATTGAAGGGACAGGCGGTACCATCCCAGTAGAGGTGGACCTGAGTTCCTGACAGTCTCTGGTTAGTCGGGTCAGCCTTGATGTGAAAGTCAGGCGGGCCCGATGAGCACCCACGAGATAATTACGAGGCACGGCCGGGCAGGTAGACCGCCCTAGAGAGAGAGGGTTGGGCCTGGCCCTTACCGTATTTCCTCGAGATGGGGCGACGAGGTCACATGACCGTGAGTCTCTTCTCGTCTCCGCGAGCTCCTAATACACTAAGGATTTGGGTATTTGATCTGAGTTGGCCACTGGCCTTTACACACTAACCACCACGCGGGAACAATTATGGACACTCGATGTCGCAGTATCAGCTGAAGCTTTGTCAGACGTCCAGTTCAGCATTGTGGCACGGTCGGATCGTGTCGACCATCCGAGGTGGCGCTGGTATCCACCCTGCTCACAACGACCTGGAGTGCAATGGGTGATTGGCCCAGGACCCCGTAGTGCTTAGGATGTAGACCGGCGGGACCTCTCTGCTGAGCCTAGGTAGGGCTGCGATGTGTTGATCTTCCGAGGCCGGGCATGGACCCAAGAAAGTGTGTCCGGCTAGAGTAATCAAGCGTGTTGGGTAATGTGGTGCACCCCTGGAAGGAAGATTATCTATTTGAATAGCCGTGTCCATGGTAACAGATGCTCGGAGTTGTATCCCAATCTATTACAACTAGAAATGGATACTTGAGATATGTGATGGATATGTGGCTCCGAGATTGCTTTCTCGCAGGGAGTCGAGGAAGGATCTCTGGGCGTTAATACTACAACATGCTTGTTAATTATAAAATGCTATTTTGTACTCTTGTGAATGCTTGATGATGCTAGTCTTCGATAGGCTAGGTCTTTCCCTCTATTCTGGCATTCTGCAGTTCAGTACACATATACAGTCCGTTCCTTTGATACTGATGCACATTTAGTTTAGATCCGATGTAAGTCTTGCAAGTACTTTGGATGATTACTCATGGTTGCTTTGCTACCTCTTTTCCCCTTTACTCGGTTGCTGCGATCAGATGGTGGATCCCAGGAGTCAGATGCCAACACCGACGACGTCTTCTACCCCGATGGAGACTATTACTACGTGGAGACCGCCGAGTACATAGGAATAATTAGGAGGTCCCAAGCAGGAGGTCTTGCCTCTTCGATCGTTGTTGCTTTTGTGCTAGCCTTCTTACGGCAGGCTTGTTTAACTTTATGTCTGTACTTAGATATGTTGCTTCCGTTGACACTTGTGTATTGAGCTTATGTATTCGAGCTCTCGAGGCCCCTAGCTTGTAATATAAAGCTTGTATTGTTTCAATTTGTGTCTAGACTTGTGTTGTAATATCTTCCCGTGAGTCACTGATCTTGATTGTACACATTTGCATGTATCATTAGTGTACGACTGAATCGAGGGCGTTACAGACGCTACAGTGCCGTTCCCTTACTGAAGGCGCCGCCTTGGAGCCCATTGTTCATCATACACGGCTTCTCCTCTTTGCGGTGGCTCACCCACGGTTGAGAGCCCCAACGACTTCGTAGTAGTGCTCAGTGTTTCATCTGATATTTGCTTGGAGTTTGTTGGGGTGGTGTTGCTGTTTTTAGTGTCCTTGTATCCAGCCTTGGGTGTGTGTGTGTGTTTGTATCGACTTGTATGGTGAATGTTGCTTTATATAGAAAGCGGGACAAAACCTTTTTTTGTCATTTCAATTTGTATTGTAACGTACAAGGCCTTAGAACAACTCCAACAGATCCTGTATCTATAAAAAAACTAACATCTAGAGGAAGTTTGGGCCAAAAAATATCTCCAACAGATCCTGTGAACATGAAATAAATTTACGCGATTATGTAAACTTGATCTCAATTTACCTCTCGTTTTGCAGAAGTTTTGCATCGTGTAAACTTTTCTTGGCAAGATAACCGCTTGAAAGTTCACGCCGTACTCGCCGGACCATCGCGCCCCACCGCAACTCGCCGGAGCTCCCTGTCGCCCCACCACGCCGCCATGCACCGCCCTGTCGTAGCTCGCCGTTGCGCACTGTCGCTCCATGCCGCTGCTCCACCGCGACGCCACGTCGAGGCCCTAGTGCGCCGCCGCGCCGCCACGCACCACCACTCCGCCTTGCCGGTCGTCCGTGTCACTGACATGCGGGCTTTTAGACTTGTTTAATTGAAAAGTAAAAAAAATAGTGAAAGAAGTTTACAGCTGACAAAAGTTGCTCTTAGGAAATTTCCTCTGAATTATTTTAGAGAACCGCTTAGAGCATTTCTAGCAGATCCTGTAAACCGTGCTACCGTAAATTTCGATTAAGGGATCTTGTAAAACTAATTTGTGGTACTGTTTTTGGCACGACAGTACATAATATATACTTAAACTTCGCGTCATCATTGTTCACTAGAGATCATCACACGTTCAAACACACAAACTTAAAAACATAGTAGATAAACCTAAATCTAAACTACTTTAGGGCCTGACGTTGAGGTAGTACTCGGTGGCGGACTTCTAGAGAATACGCGAGTTGGTCCCCTTCCTTGGTCACGTCGATCCGCGCGGTGGCGCATTCTTCTCCGGCCTCGAAGTCCTCCTCCTCCTTGTTGAGCTCGATCTTCGCCTCACGAAGACCCTTCGTGGTCGGCCAAAGGGCATCGCCGTTCTCGTCGAACTTGCTCTACGCCCGTGCGGCCACTGCCGCAGGAGAGAGCATCGCGCTCCCTGGCCTGCTTCGAGCGCCATGCCTCGACCGGGGGACGGCTGGAGCTGCCGGCCTCGATGTTGTGACGGGCTTGCTTGTGTGGACCGCCGCGGCCCTGCGGCCACCATGCCCTCCCCACCCCTCCCGGGCATTGATATGCTCAAAAGGGATTGTGCGCGCAAGAAACGGTCGCCGGAGTGGGTGAATTTCGCGCCGGAGCAAGGGGATTTACGTCGGAGGCGGATGGGGAAAATGGCTAATAAGAACCCTAAATCGGCTGGAATCCGGTACATATAGCAGTGGAGCCGGGATTTTTTACTGGATCTGCTCGGACCGAAATTTTACCGTTTCGTGTGAATCGGCCGAAATTATGAGGGCCGGCGGGATCAGCCCCGCCTCTCGCATGGTAGACGCTACTTCTGTGGTTCCAATCAACGCAATCCCATCGTCTATCATATCGTCTCCGAGTTCGAACTCCCCAATTCCTGGCCAATCAATCGTTCCAACGATGTGCTCCTGCGCGCCCCTCCCCCACCCACCCTTCAAACCCGCGCCCGCGCCCCATCCAAACCTAAACCCAAATCCCAACGCCGCCTCCGCGCACGGACCAACACTGCTCCGCTGCGCCCTCGTCGCGCGCGCGGCCGCAAGGGACGATCCGCCGCCGGCGCCGTCCAGCTTCGACTTCCTGGCGCTGAAGCGGGAGCTCGAGGAGCAGGAGGAGGCGGTGGTCCCTGTGGATGCGACGGAGGGAGGAGGAGACGAGGTTGTTAACGAGGAAGATGGCGAGAGGGAGCCAAAGAGGATTGTTAGCAGCGGGAGGAGGACAGGGAGGCAAATGGCGAGGCGGTCGGGGCTGCTCGCGAAGCAGGTGATCAGCGTCAGCTCAGCGCGGAGCCTCGGGTTCGTGTCTCAGCTGTGGGTCGACGCCTCGTCGGTACGGGCTCCTCCTCCCTGCACCTGTTTTCGGTTGGCCAAACTATCTGATGTGACTTTGGCCAGTTCATGAGTGGCGATTACAAATTACGGTTCACATCCTTGTGTTTGTTTGTTACTGTAGTTGTTCCCGCATTCTATATGAGTGGCACGATCTAATATCACGACAATGCTTTCCTTGGTTATCTATCAACTATCATCACGACTAACAAATTTAGTTGTTCTGCTCGGTCTCAAGTCATACTACCTGTGATATGTTCAGTGTAAAGTGCAATGTGTATCGTGTTAATGTTCTAGCGTAATTGGCAGATCTGGCTTGTCATTTCTTCTTCTTCTTCTTCTATTGGCACACATTTCCTAGCTGCTAAGGGGTCCTTTCCTCCATAAAGTTTGGATTCCACTCTCTGTATCAGATCAACGAACTGTGGATGCTTTCTAGTAAACTGTGACACATAGAGGGTCAGCTACATCCTTGCTTAGGCAATACTGAGTAATTTTAAGGGTCCATTTAGTATTATGACTAACGAGCACTAAAGGATTGATCAGGAAACAGGGGCATTCGACCCACCTTTTGGTTTGGACACCAAATCATCATGAAGTTTCTAAAGTATTTGATGATGTAGCCTCTAGAGTGTTCTAGCCTTTAAAATTTCAACTTCCAATTAAAAGTTTGTCAGAAGAAACAAATACAATTTACTTCTTAAGGCCCAGTGAACCAGGAGTGTCTTGATGCCAACCTAACTGTACGAGAAAAATGAAGATGGATAAAAAAATAAGAATGTATCCTCTTCATCTTCCTCAGCCAGCGAAGCTCAGGGACTCTTTGATTCGTAGGATTTCCCAAATGCAGGAATAGGAAAAACGTGGGATTGGAATGGCATGTCATCTTGAATCCTACATGATTGTATGAGTGTTTGATTGTGCATAAGAAAAACGTAGGATTCTTTCAAAGAGGTTTGAGTGGATGGAAAATTTCCTATGAAATCTAGTGCAAATGAATCCTATGGAAAAATTCCTACGGTTTACAATCCTACGAATCAAACAACCCACATAGGAAAAAATCCTAAGGATTAGAATCCTTCAAAATTCCTTTGAGAATCCTTTGAATCAAAGAAGCCCTTAATTGGAAGTTGAAATTTTAAAGGCTGGAACACTCTAGAGGCTACATCATCAAATACTTTAGAAACTTCATGATGATTTGGTGTCCAAACCAAGCCTACTTGTCATCAGTATCAATCATCAATATTACCTGTTTTTTTCTGGCAACATCCTCGCTGATGAGTCCAAATAGCCCTCACTTTATGATGTGCGCCTTCAGTAGAGAAATTGCCCACAAGTAAGTAACTTTAAGAGTATATTATTTGGTGTTGGCAAACAAGAATGAAGGTCACATTATTGCTCCAAGTATTAACAACCTGTAATAACGCTGCAATGAGGGTACGCCTGACCTTGTGGGTCCTATCCTAGTTTATAGTCATAGATCAAATCTGGTATTGGATCTAGTTTATTATCATAGACCACGCTCCACCTTCCTCTTATTATTTCGAAGAAATCCTCTTATGTTTTGATATGAATCTTCCTCTTCTTAGGATTCACATGTTTAAACAGAACATTTTCCTAGTCGTAAAAATATGGTACTCAATTGCCACAGTTGAACAATCTTTTATTCTGAGTCAGCCATCATCATATGCTAGCTAAACACATGTGCTTTGCCACAGATGGAAAATTTTAACTGATCATGTTAAGTTATTGTCGTCGTCACAGTTTCCTCTACGCTGTCGTGGCCATCTGAGTTCCTCCCAGAGCAGCTTAGGTCTTTGCATTGTACCCCGCGTTATGCTTAATTTCCATTAGAGATTTTTCTAGAGGTGGTTGAGTTGGTTTGTGGAAAATCTTCATTGTATTGACAGTTAGTTTTTTATATTTGCTGTTAGATGTTTCTAGGAACGTTGGAAATAGAGGTGGGAAGCATGGATGAACTGCGCCTCAGCAATTAGTGCTCATAAGATAGGAAAGATGACATACCTATTTAGGAAGTGTTATGTTTTGTGGTAATAATCATTTTTAACATTAATGCCACAGTTTTTTCTTGATTTTGTTCTATTTCATTTTTCTCCAGTGGGTTGTGGCATTGGTTGAAGTGAGGCCAAGCTTGCTTTCAGGAGATGCGGACAAATTCCTTTTTGACGATATATATCAGGTTGAATATTCAAGAATGCTCGTTTATTTTTCAATGTACCCTTTATTCTTGTTATCCACCTTGACATAGTGAAGTATATATTCTTATTAATAGTGCAGCAGAAACTTCAGTTATAATGATATGCAAGGTACTAATTGCTTTTGTAGATTGGAGATGTTGTGCTTGTTGAGGATGAATCTGTGGTTGAGAACGAATTTAAGCTAGTTGGGCTGCATGGCTTGGTATGTTATCTTTATAAATTCAAACAAGGTCTTATTTTTCTGATTTTACTAGATATTTATAGCTTAGGACATCAGCCTTAAAATGTGAAGTGCTAGGTTGTTTTGTATGCCATTTTACAATTTGTAAGCACGTTCTCTTGCATTCTTCCTGTTATGCCCCCATTTACCATTACTCTCATGGATAAATGGATGTACTTCCCAATGTTTCTCAGTGGAGAGTGAACACAGGATTTTAGAGAACAACAGGAGCGCCTAGGAGCAAGACAAGTGAATCTAAACTATAATCCTTAATTCTTGTGCCCATGGCTAAAGTAGCGTGCATGTGTGGACCGGGGGAGGGAGGGGGGGGGGGGGGGGGGGGGGGGAGTACGAGCTAAACTCTACGCAGTACTACTTATGTAATGTTCATTGAAAGGGAATATTCTCGGTTCCATATCTTTTGGAAATCCTCTTAGTGCAGTCTTGTCTGAAAGTGAAAAGAACATCGATCTCAAGTTCTTGGCCATATCAGAACCAGCAGTACTTACTGGTCTGCAATATTATTTTTTAGGTTGGCTACAATGTTGTAACTTCCAGGCGGCGCAATGTCGGTAAGGTGAGTTTATCTGGTCTCTGAGAGAGGTAATCTGAGTGAATTTCATTTTCTCATTTGCATTTGAACAGTTAACTTAATTTTGATGTTCTTAAGCTACATTTTTTTATTATCTACTAGGTGCGTGGCTTCACTTTTAACATTAACTCAGGTGTTTTGGAGTCTCTTGAGCTCGATTCATTTGGGCTTACCATTGTCCCTGTTAGTCTGGTAATTTGGTTGGACACCTACCTGTCATCTTATAGGGCATATAAATCCATTGATTATGTCTCAGTATACCACTTATTCTTTACAGGTAAGCACGTACTGTTTATTTGTGGAAGATGTGCTTGATATAGTTTCTGATACAATCGTGGTGCATGAAGATGCAATCTCTCGTGTTCAACGGTTAACACAGGTAAGCATTACTGATTGTTTCTTGATAGAACCACTATTGGACTTAAAAGTACCGATTGCGTGGAGACCAAATCGTAATCGAAGCAACAACCTTGTTGAGTGAAAAATATTCTTAACTGAATGGTAGGGCATCTGGGGCACCCAAAATATGCAAGGACTTGGCGATCAGATAGGCGAGTACAACAGATATGGAAGGCGAAGAGCTAGGTCTGTTAAGAGACAAAATAGCCAGGGTAAGCCCATGGGCCGAAAGCTCCATAGGAAAACGCGGGATCCGGAGGATGAGTGGGAACTGCCAATGGAGTATTGACACACGCACACGCAACACTAGCTCTCTTCCCGTCCTCAGAGAAGAAGTGCTGTCCCACTGTTCTAGTTAGTGCTCAGCTACAATAGGATATGTCAGTTTTTTTTCTACATTATTGGAAGATCACGAATAGGAAAGGAAATAGTTTGGCCATCTTGGGCGTGCTTTGGCTTGGTGGGTTAGTAAAAAGCGAGTATGTCTGCCGACTTCCGACGTCCTAATTATGGTACAAAATGATTCATTTGTGGTGAGTTCATTTCTCATGTAATGATGAGGCTTCTTTTGACTTCACTGACACTCAACGACTGAAGTGTATATGCGTGTAATCATGTTGTGATGTACTACTACCACCGGAGACTGGACTAGTACTGCTTAGATTAGTATACCTCTAGCCAGAATGTCAAGATTCCTGCTATATTTGTACAAAAGGAAAAAAAACAACAGCTTGGTTTCTGAAAGGGAGGTCTGTGGCTACTTCAACCACTGATATGATTTTTCTCTTTTCTGTTCCTTTAAACTAGTGAAGCTGCGAGACCCTGTGGTTGACCGACTCACCTTTAGGCTGTAGCATGTTGCGTACTGACCGCAGACCCTCAGCCGAACCTGGAGTAGAATTTTAGCATCCGGCGACCTACCCAGTACGTATCTGCGTGTGCGTGTCCCTACGAGCACGTACTACTTTTTTGTTTCATTCTCGGCACCGGATCGATGCATTGTATGACAGCGTTGACACATTTATCGGCACCAGACTCTGCTGGCCATATTTGTGGTTCTGACATCTGCAACAGCTCAACCCATCAAAGATCACTCATCATCACTGCTCAGACAGTGCTGCTGCTTGAGCCGTTCGCTGGATCCATGGCGGTTTTCGCGGATCCATGGAATCACTCGCCGCGTACCGGTGGGCTCTATCCAAGGTAGAAAGAGCTGCTGCGCACGGCGTCTCGTGTGGCACTCTTTGTGCCATTTCGCTTTTAAATCTTCCGTCGAGTTGCGTTTCTTTTTTTGTTTTTAGAAAAAGGTATCGTCTATTTTGATTTGGGCAGCATCGGTTAGTGACGACCAAGGACAAAGATGAGAAACATCATCAAACGGACAACGGTATGTGGGGTCTCAGTTCTGGAAGTAGCCGTCCATATGATCTGAGCTCATCTACCTACACCCTGGCTTCTCACCTGCCTCCGGATTTCTCCTCAACCATATCAGTCGGTCACGGCAGGGTCGCAGTGTCCTTTTCATTAACGGCCAACCAAATCGCCTGTACAGAAAAAAAAACACAGTGCTCTGTGTTGCACGTCGTTTGAAATCTGCATCGACATATGGGGGTGCCCTGCTCCCCCGAAGGTACATGTGTTTGCGTGAAGAATTGTTACCAACTCCCTTGCCACTTTGGCCAACAAGTGCTCTAGACGACTTGAGGTGACTGATATTTGTCCCCTATGTGGTATGGAACGAGAGGATTGCTTCCATGCTCTGTGTAGGTGCACCCTGGCGAAGGAGTTGTGGCATGCCATGGCTAGGGACTGGAATATCTCAAGAATGGAGGAGGTGGTGAACACGGGGCCGGAGTGGCTCTTCTCACTCCTGGAGCCGCTTGATGAGGACACACGCATGATTGTTCTGATGACGTTGTGGCGTGTATGGCACGTCCGTAACGAGATCACCCACGAGAAGAAGCCTCCACCAACCGAAGCATCCAGGCGATTCCTCCAGGGCTACATCAACTCCTTGCTGTGCATCAAGCAACACCCTAAAGCTGACATGAAGAAGGGGAAGATGGTCGTCCTAGGGCCTCAGCAGCGCTCCGCTGCTCGTGCGGCTCCGAAGGAGGACATGAGATGGATACCACCTGGGAGGGCGAGCACCAAACTGAACACCGACGGGAGCTATGTCCCGGCGACAGGCACATCAGGTGGAGGGATGATCCTCCGTGATGATCTTGGGCAGATCATCTTCACGACATGCAGGGAGCTCCGAGCATGTGATAACGCCCTTGCAGCTGAACTTGAGGCGTGTAAGGAGGGGCTGGACTTGGCGCTGCACAGGACCGACCGGCCGATCGTCGTCGAGATGGACTCTTTGGAGGTGGTGGCCATGTGCACGGCCGCTTCGATTGATCGCTCTGTCCATCGCAACCTCGTGCGGGATATCAAAAGACTGACGACGACGGAGGGACGGAAGGTCCATTTTTCTCATTGTAGTCGTTCTCAGAATAAAGTAAGTCATGAACTTGCGTCTTATGGTCGTCGCACCCCCGTATTGCTGTATGGTTCCATTCAGGAACGGATGCCGTTGTAAACTTGGTGATGGCTGAATTGCCACCTTGAGTAATGAGAATTTCTATTTCCCGCAAAAAAAAATCTTATGGCTGTGACAATCGTGTAGAGTAAGAAACTGCGTCGCATGGACCGAGTAGCATTTTCAACTCCTTCCAAGTCCATAGAGTGAGAAGCACGCCATATCATACCATCACAAGAGCGAGTATCCAATGTGTCATGACGCAACACAGAACTATAAGGGGAAACCCCAAAAGAAGAGCAATAAGCCTGGCCACAGTGGGGGTATCTTAGCTAGTATTATACACGTGAAAATAGCAAACACGTTGATGTGGTAAAGAATTTAAAAAGAAAGAGAGAACTAGAGCAACATAGATAGATATTGTATCATATTAAATGTATACTACTTTGTGTCGTGAATGGTAATAAATAAAATAATTTATGATACTATGCATTATGAAGGTAGGATCGTACATTTTTTTTTAAAAAAAGAAGATAGCATTATATACTATTATTATATGCATGATACTAGTATATAATACTCTCCACTATGAGTAGCTTAAAACCCTGCTTACGCTTTTGCTTTGGCATGTAACAATTTTAATCATGAAGTGTCAACTATCTAGAGCAAGCGTAATTGCATACATTGTGTTGAAACTAGAATGCGAAGAGAGACTGTACTTGTGCGAGTCAGTTTTGAGGGAAATAAGAGCATTTACAGCCGGGCGCCCCAAACTGATCGGGTGAACGGCGTGCTTAGTGCCCGGTCACTCAGACGGCTCCTCACATCGGTCCTATATATTTGGACAGGCCGACACCCCGCATATCCAACTCAAATCTAGAGCGGATATGGTAGGCTTGAGCGCGTTCGCTCGTCGGTCTAGCCCAGCCTGACACTACAAAAAGCCTCCTTCAAACGAACCCTAGATCGAAGTCGGCCAGTCCACTCCTCTCGCTCTCTTTCTCATTTTTAGAAAAGAAGGATGACTCCCGGCCTCTGCATCTAGGCGATGCATACGGCCATTTTACTAACTATTCTCATAAGACCTTATAAAGCCAAACAACAGCAAGACTAAAACCACCGTCTAAGCAACAACTGTTGCTACACCTATCCAATTGATGAAGGGGCGTAGATAGTCTGGGCCTAATACGAAACAGATATCGCAGGCAAACCTAAACATCTAAGACCTGAGGTCCCAACCAGGACGCCTGCCTGGTATGGGGCACCTACCAGTCCGGCGCACTCCTCAACCAGGACGTCTGCCAGGTATGAGGCCGCCGCAACCACCTGCCACCAATCCATCTTCAGAGTTGTACTGTTGCATGTACCGTGCCAGGTCTCTCTGTCATCGACGCCACCACGACGCCCGACAGCGTCATCCTCCTGCGTGAGTCCATCCTCCCACAGCAAACTCTGAATCTGCACTGCACCACGCCATCAAGATCCGTCGCCATCAGTGTGTAGGATGAATCACCGCTCCACCAAAGAATCCATCCCTTGGTCCCTCGATCACGTGTGTATCTCCAAGAATGACGCCCCCAAGGGAGGAACGACACCAGAGCGCCGCCGTCATCCGATCTAGGGTTTCCCTTGGAGGTAGCAGAGAGTAGCCTTGAACTTCTCCACGGCGATGTCTTCAAGAAGGGAACGACGCAGATAGCGCCGCCACCGCCGGCCTTAGCAGACGCCGAAGGCAAGTTTTCACCCAGATTAGTTCAAAGGGATCCAACTCTCGTGCATGGGCCACCGTCACCACCAGCACCACCAGGCAGAACCCTGGAGCACCGACAGATCAGCGAGCCGCCGGCACCACCGCATCCAGATCGCCGGCCACGCCGGGCCGCCACCATCCCCCGCATCGTCCGGGTCAGAGACGGAGCCGCCGGCCGCGCACATGGACCACCGTGGCTTGCACACGCTGGAGCGCCGCCGAGAGCCCAACGCCCGCCACCGCTTGCCGAGGGCTGCCGCTGCGCGCCCCGAGCGGACTCCCACACACACCAGGGGAAATCGCGAGCATGAGCCCTGTCGTCGCCCCCAAGCCCGTGCCGGCGCGCCCCGCCTCCAGCGCGCCGCCAACAACCGTCGCGATCCGCCCGCGCTAGATCCAGCGAGTCGTGGGAGAAGAGATCCTGATACGTCTCCAATGTATCTATAATTTTTGATTGCTCCATGCTATATTATCTACTGTTTTGGACATTATTGGGCTTTATTATCCATTTTTACATTATTTTTCGGACTAACCTATTAACCGGAGGCCCAACCCAAAATTGCTGTTTTTTTTGCTTGTTTTAGGGTTTCGAAGAAAAGGAATATCAACCGGAGTCCAAACGGAATGAAACCTTCGGGAACGTGATTTTCTCAACGAACAAGACCCAGGAGACTTGGACCCTACATCAAGAAACAAAAGAGGAGGCCACGAGGTAGGGGGCGCGCCTACCCCCCCCAGGCGCGCCCTCCACCCTCGTGGGCCCCCTGTTGCTCCACCGACGTACTCATTCCTCCTATATATACCTACGTACCTCCAAACGATTAGATACAGAGCAAAAACCCTAATTCCACCGCCGCAACTTTCTGTATCCACGAGATCCCATCTTGGGGCCTGTTCCGGAGCTCCGCCAGGGGTATCCATCACGGAGGGCTTCTAAATCATCGCCATAGCCCCTCCGATGAAGTGTGAGTAGTTTACCTCAGACCTACGGGTCCATAGTTATTAGCTAGATGGCTTCTTCTCTCTTTTTGGTCTCAATACAATGTTCTCCCCCTCTTTTGTGGAGATCCATTCGATGTAATCTTCTTTTTGCGGTGTGTTTGTTGAGATCGATGAATTGTGGGTTTATAATCAAGTCTATCTATGAACAATATTTGAATCTTCTCTGAATTCTTTTATGTATGATTGGTTATCTTTGCAAGTCTCTTCAAATTATCAGTTTGGTTTGGCCTACTAGATTGATCTTTATTGCAATAGGAGAAGTGCTTAGCTTTGGGTTCAATCTTGCGGTGTCCTTTCCCAGTGACAGTAGGGGCAGCAAGGCACGTATTATATTCTTTCCATCGAGGATAACAAGATGGGGTTTTCATCATATCGCATGAGTTTATCCCTCTACATCATGTCATCTTGCTTAAGGCGTTACTCTGTTTTCATGAACTTAATACTCTAGATGCATGCTGGATAGCGGTCGATGAGTGGAGTAATAGTAGTAGATACAGGCAGGAGTCGGTCTACTTGTCTCGGACGTGATGCCTATATACATGATCATACCTAGATATTCTCATAACTATGCTCAATTCTGTCAATTTCTCAACAGTAATTCGTTCACCCACCGTAGAATACTTATGCTCTTGAGAGAAGCCACTAGTGAAACCTATGGCCCCCGGGTCTATCTTCGTCATATTAATCTTCCAATACTTAGCTATTTTCATTGCCTTTTATTTTACTTTGCATCTTTATCATAAAAATACCAAAAATATTATCTTATCATATCTATCAGATCTCACTCTCGTAGGTGGCCGTGTAGGGATTGACAACCCCTTATCGCATTGGTTGCGAGGATTTATTTGTTTTGTGCAGGTACGAGGGACTCGCGCGTAGCCTCCTACTGGATTGATACCTTAGTTCTCAAAAACTGAGGGAAATACTTACGCTACTTTGCTGCATCATCCCTTCCTCTTCGGGGAAAACCAACACAGTGCTTAAGAGGTAGAAAGAAGGATTTCTGGCGCCGTTGCCGGGGAGTCCACTCAAAAGTCAATATACCAAGTACCCATCACAATCCTTATCTCTCGCATTACATTATTTGGCATTTGCCTCTCGTTTTCCTCTCCCCCTCTTCACCCTAGCCGTTTTATTCGCCCTCTCTCTCTATCCTCCCTCTCTTTTTCCGTTCACCTCTTTTCCGTTTGCTTGTCGTTATGGCTAGTCCCTTATCTTCTCCATTGTCTCCCGAGAATGAAATTCTAAATTTTAAGCAAAGGGAGGGAGAAAATCTAAAAGATGCTTGGTATATAATTTGCAATGCTCAAAATAGATCTACCAGGAAGCAATCTACTTCCGTTCTTCTTCGCAATTTCTATGTAGGCGTAACTCCTTGGCACAGATATATCCTTGATATTATTACCGGAGGGAACTTCTTGGATAGCCATACTTTTGATTCTTATAATGCTATGGTAGATTTGTTTGGCTCACCCTCTCTTTTGGTTAATGGAACTATATTAACTTTGGAGCATGTAATGCAAAGGTTTGAAATTATTGAAAATAAGGTTGCTACCGTAGAGTTAATTGAATATTTGGATAAAAAGATCCACAACCGAATCTCTCAATATGGATCTAAAGTAGGAGTCATTTTGAAAAATATTAAAGAGAAGGAACCCATAGTTAATGAGAAAATAAGTCACGATTCCACTAGGATCAATAAACTTGAGGATATTATTGAAGGAAATATGCCCTAGAGGCAATAATAAAGTTATTATTTATTTCCTTATAATCATGATAAAAGGTTTATTATTCATGCTAGAATTGTATTAACCGGAAACATAATACATGTGTGAATACATAGACAAACAAAGTGTCACTAGTATGCCTCTACTTGACTAGCTCGTTAATCAAAGATGGTTATGTTTCCTAACCATGAACAATGAGTTGTTATTTGATTAACGGGATCACATCATTAAGAGAATGATCTGATTGACATGACCCATTCCATTAGCTTAGCACCCGATCGTTTAGTATGTTGCTATTGCTTTCTTCATGACTTATACATGTTCCTGTAACTATGAGATTATGCAACTCCCGTTTACCAGAGGAACACTTTGGGTACTACCAAACGTCACAACATAACTGGGTGATTATAAAGGAGTACTACAGGTGTCTCCAAAGGTACATGTTGGGTTGGCATATTTCGAGATTAGGTTTTGTCACTCCGATTGTCGGAGAGGTATCTCTGGGCCCTCTCCGTAATGCACATCACATAAGCCTTGCAAGCATTGCAACTAATGAGTTAGTTGCGGGATGATGTATTACAGAACGAGTAAAGAGACTTGCCGGTAACGAGATTGAACTAGGTACTGGATACCGACGATCGAATCTCGGGCAAATAACATACCGATGACAAAGGGAACAACGTATGTTGTTATGCGGTCTGACCGATAAAGATCTTCGTAGAATATGTAGGAGCCAATATGGGCATCCAGGTCCCGCTATTGGTTATTGACCGGAGATTTGTCTCAGTCATGTCTACATTGTTCTCGAACCGTAGGGTCCGCACGCTTAAAGTTACGATGACAGTTATTATGAGTTTTATGCATTTTGATGTACCGAAGTTTGTTCGGAGTCCCGGATGTGATCACGGACATGACGAGGAGTCTCGAAATGGTCGAGACATAAAGATCGATATATTGGAAGCCTATGTTTGGATATCGGAAGTGTTCGGGTGAAATCGGGATTTTACGGAGTACCGGAAGGTTACCGGAACCCCCCGGAAGCTAAATGGGCCATAATGGGCCTTAGTGGAAAAGAGAAGAGGCAGCCCCACATGGGCTGCGCGCCTCCCCCTTCCCCTAGTCCTAATTAGGACTAGGGAGGTGGCCGCCCCCTCTCTCTCTTTTCCCCCTCCGTGAATCCTATTCCAACTAGGAAAGAAGGGAGTCCTACTCCCGGTGGGAGTAGGACTCCTCCTGGCGCGCCTCTCCTGGCCGGCCGCACCCCCGCTTTGAGCCTTTATATACGGGGGCAGGGGGGCACCCCTAGACACACAAGTTGATCCACGTGATCGTTCCTTAGCCGTGTGCGGTGCCCCCTGCCACCATATTCCACCTCGATCATATCGTTGTAGTGCTTAGGCGAAGCCCTGCCTCGGTAGAACATCATCATCGTCACCACGCCGTTGTGCTGACGGAACTCATCCCCGAAGCTTTGCTGGATCGGAGCCCGGGGAGCGTCATCGAGCTGTACGTGTGCTAAGAACTCGGAGGTGCCGGAGTAACGGTGCTTGGATCGGTCGGATCGGGAAGACGTACGACTACTTCCTCTACGTTGCGTCAACGCTTCCGTTGCGGTCTACGAGGGTACGTAGACAACACTCTCCCCTCTCGTTGCTATGCATCACCATGATCTTGCGTGTGCGTAGAATTTTTTTTTGAAATTACTACGTTCCCAACAGTGGCATCCGAGCCTAGGTTTTATGTGTTGATGTTATATGCACGAGTAGAACACAAGTGAGTTGTGGGCGATATAAGTCATACTGCTTACCAGCATGTCATACTTTGGTTCGGCGGTATTGTTGGACGAAGCGACCCGGACCAACATTACGCGTATGCTTATGCGAGACCGGTTCTCCCGACGTGCTTTGCACAGAGGTGGCTTGCGGGCGACAGTTTCTCCAACTTTAGTTGAACCGAGTGTGGCTACGCCCGGTCCTTGCGAAGGTTAAAACAGCACCAACTTGACAAACTATCGTTGTGGTTTTGATGCGTAGGTGAGATTGGTTCTTGCTTAAGCCCGTAGCAGCCACGTAAAACTTGCAACAACAAAGTAGAGGACGTCTAACTTGTTTTTGCAGGGCATGTTGTGATGTGATATGGTCAAGACATGATGCTGAATTTTATTGTATGAGATGATCATGTTTTGTAACCGAAGTTATCGGCAACTGGCAGGAGCCATATGGTGTCGCTTTATTGTATGCAATGCAATCGCGATGTAATGCTTTACTTTATTACTAAGCGGTAGTGATAGTCGTAGAAGCATAAGATTGGCGAGACGACAACGATGCTATGATGGAGATAAGGTGTCACGCCAGTGACGATGGTGATCACGACGGTGCTTCGGAGATGGAGATCACAAGGCACAAGATGATGATGGCCATATCATATCACTTATATTGATTGCATGTGATGTTTATCTTTTTATGCATCTTATCTTGCTTTGATTGACGGTAGCATTATAAGATGATCTCTCACTAATTATCAAGAAGTGTTCTCCCTGAAGTATGCACCGTTGCGAAAGTTCGTCGTGCCCAGACACCACATGATGATCGGGTGTAATAAGCTCTACGTCCATCTACAACGGGTGTAAGACAGTTTTGCACACGCAGAATACTCAGGTTATACTTGACGAGCCAAGCATATACAGACATGGCCTCGGAACACGGAGACCGAAAGGTCGAGCGTGAATCATATAGTAGATATGATCAACATAATGATGTTCACCAATGAAACTACTCCATCTCACGTGATGATCGGTTATGGTTTAGTTGATTTGGATCACGTAATCACTTTAGAGGATTAGAGGGATGTCTATCTAAGTGGGAGTTCTTTAATTAATTGATTAACTGACTTAAATTTATCATGAAACTTAGTACCTGATTAGTATCTTGCTTGTTTATGTTTGATTGTAGATAGATGGCTCGTGCTGTTGTTCCGTTGAATTTAATGCGTTCCTTGAAAAGCAAAGTTGAAGATGATGGTAGCAATTACACGGACTGGGTCTAACTTGAGAATTATCCTCATTGCTGCACAGAAGAATTACGTCCTGGAAGCACCGCTGGGTGCCAGGCCTGCTGCTGGAGCAACACCGATGTTATGACCGTCTGGCAGAGCAAAGCTGATGACTACTCGATAGTTCAGTGTGCCATGCTTACGGCTTAGAATCGGGACTTCAACGACGTTTTTGAACGTCATGGAGCATATGAGATGTTCCAGGAGTTGAAGTTAATATTTCAAGCAAATGCCCCGGATTGAGAGATATGAAGTCTCCAATAAGTTCTATAGCTGCAAGATGGAGGAGAATAGTTTTGTCAGTGAACATATAATCAAAATGTCTGGGTATAATAATCACTTGATTCAATTGGGAGTTAATCTTCAGCTGTTGCGTCATTGACAGAATTCCTCAATCACTGCCACCATAGCTACAAGAGCTTCGTGATGAACTATAATATGCAAGGGATGAATAAGACTATTCCCGAGCTCTTCGCAATGCTGAAAGCTGCGGAGGTAGAAATCAAGAAGGAGCATCAAGTGTTGATGGTCAACAAGACCACTAGTTTCAAGAAAAAGGGCAAAGGGAAGAAGAAGGGGAACTTCAAAAGAACGGCAAACAAGTTGCTACTCAAGAGAAGAAACCCAAACCTGGACCTAAGCCTGAAACTGAGTGCTTCTACTGCAAGAAGACTGTCACTGGAAGCGGAACTGCCCAAGTATTTGGGCGGATAAGAGGATGGCAAGGTGAACAAAGTATAATGTTGAATATACATGTTATTTGATGTGTACCTACTAATGCTCGCAGTAGAACCTGGTATTTTGATACTGTTCTGTTGCTAATATGCAACTCGAACAGGGACTACGGGATTAAGCGAAGGATTGGCTAAGGACGAGTGACGATGCGTGGAAACGGTTCAAAGTCGATGTGATCGCAGTCGGCACGCTACCTCTACATCTACCTTCGGGATTAATATTAGACCTAAATAATTGTTATTTGGTGCCAGCGTTAAGCATGAACATTATATCTGGATCTTGTTTGATGCGAGACGGTTATTCATTTAAATCAGAGAATAATGGTTGTTCTATTTATATGAGTAATATCTTTTATGGTCATGCACCCTTGAAGAGTGGTCTATTCTTGTTGAATATCGATAGTAGTAACACACATATTACATATTCATAATGTTGAAGCCAAAAGATGCAGAGTTGATAATGATAGTGCAACTTATTTGTGGCACTGCCGTTTAGGTCATATCGGTGTAAAGCGCATGAAGAAACTCCATACTGATGGACTTTTGGAACCACTTGATTATGAATCACTTGGTACTTGCGAACCGTGCCTCATGGGCAAGATGACCAAAACGCCGTTCTCCGGTACTATGGAGAGAGCAACAGATTTGTTGGAAATCATACATACAGATGTATGTGGTCCGATGAATATTGAGGCTCGTGGCGGATATCGTTATTTTCTCACCTTCATAGATGATTTGAAGCAGATATGGGTATATCTACTTAATGAAACATAAGTCTGAAACATTTGAAAAGTTCAAAGAATTTCAGAGTGAAGTTGAAAATCATCGTAACAAGAAAATAAAGTTTCTACGATCTGATCGTGGAGGAGAATATTTGAGTTACGAGTTTGGTGTACATTTGAAACAATGTGGAATAGTTTCGCAACTCACGCCACCCGGAACACCACAGCGTAATGGTGTGTTCCGAACGTCGTAATCGTACTTTACTAGATATGGTGCGATCTATGATGTCTCTTACTGATTTACCGCTATCGTTTTGGGGATACGCTCTAGAGACGGCCGCATTCACGTTAAATAGGGCACCATCAAAATCCGTTGAGACGACGCCTTATGAACTATGGTTTGGCAAGAAACCAAAGTTGTCGTTCTGAAAGTTGGGGCTGCGATGCTTATGTGAAAAAGCTTCAACCTGATAAGCTCTAACCCAAATCAGAGAAATGTGTCTTCATAGGATACCCAAAGGAAACTATTGGATACACCTTCTATCACAGATCCGAAGGCAAGACTTTTTGCTAAATCGGAAACTTTCTAGAGAGGAGTTTCTCTCCAAAGAAGTGAGTGGGAGAAAGTAGAACTTTGACGAGGTAACTGTACACCTGCTCCCTTATTGGAAAGTAGTACATCACAGAAACTGTTTCAGTGACACCTACACCAATTAGTGAGGAAGCTAATGATAATGATCATGAAACTTCAGAACAAGATACTACTGAACCTCTAGATAACCAGAGTGAGATCCGCACCAGAGTGGTACGTAATCCTGTTCTGGAAGTCATGCTACTAGATCATGATGAACCTACGAAACTATGAAGAAGCGATGGTGAGCCCAGATTCCAAAATGGCTTGAAGCCATGAAATCTGAGATGGGATCCATGTATGAGAACAAAGTGGACTTTGGTTGACTTGCCTCGATGATCCGGCAAGCAATTGAGAATAAATGGATCTTCAAGAAGAAGACTGACGCTGACGGTAATGTTACTGTCTACAAAGCTCGACTTGTCGCAAAAGGTTCGACAAGTTCAAGGGTTGACTACGATGAGACCTTCCTCACCCGTAGTGATGCTTAAGTCTGTCGAATCATGTTAGCAATTGCCGCATTTTATGATTATGAAATTTGCAAATGGATGTTCAAAAACTGCATTCTTGAATGGATTTCTGGAAGAAGAGTTGTATATGATGCAACCAGAAGGTTTTGTCGATCCAAAGGGAGCTAACAAAGTGTGCAAGCTCCAGCGATCCATTTATGGACTGGTGCAAGCCTCTCGGAGTTGGAATAAACGCTTTGATAGTGTGATCAAAGCATTTTGGTTTTATACAGACTTTTGGAGAAGCCTGTATTTACAAGAAAGTGAGTGGGAGCTCTGTAGCATTTCTGATATTATATGTGGATGACATATTATTGATTGGAAATGATATAGAATTTTGGATAGCATAAAGGGATACTTGAATAAGAGTTTTTCAATGAACTATCTCCGAGAAGCTGCTTACATATTAGGCATTAAGATCTATAGAGATAGATCAAGACGCTTAATTGGACTTTCAAACAAACATACCTTGACAAAGTTTTGAAGAAGTTCAAAATGGATCAAGCAAAGAAAGGGTCTTGCCTGTGTTACAAGGTGTGAAGTTGAGTAAGACTCAATGCCCGACCACTGCAGAAGATAGAGAGAAAATGAAAGATGTTCCCTATGCTTCAGCCATAGGCTCTTTATCATGTATGCAATGTTGTGTACTAGACCTGATGTGTGCTTTGCTATAAGTCTAGCATGGAGGTACCAAAGTAATCCAGGAGTGGATCATTGGACAGCGGTCAAGAACATCCTGAAATACCTGAAAAGGACTAAGGATATGTTTCTCATATATGGAGGTGACAAAGAGCTCGTCGTAAATGGTTACGTTGATGCAAGCTTTGACACTGATCCGGAAAATTCTAAATCGCAAACCGGATACGTGTTTACATTAAACGGTGGAGCTATCAGTTGGTGCAGTTCTAAACAAAGCGTCGTAGCAGGATCTACATGTGAAGCGGAGTACATAGCTGCTTCGGAAGCAGCGAACGAAGGAGTCTGGATGAAGGAGTTCATATCCGATCTAGGTGTCATACCTAGTGCATCGGGTCCAATGAAAATCTTTTGTGACAATACTGGTGCAATTGCCTTGGCAAAGGAATCCAGATTTTCCAAGAGAACCAAGCACACCAAAAGACGCTTCAACTCCATCCGGGATCAAGTCTAGGTGGGAGACGTAGAGATTTGCAAGATACATACGGATCTGAATGTTGCAGACCCATTGACTAAGCCTCTTCCATGAGCAAAACATGATCAACACCAAGGCTCCATGGGTGTTAGAATCATTATTGTGTAATCTAGATTATTGACTCTAGTGCAAGTGGGAGATTGATGGAAATATGCCCTAGAGGCAATAATAAAGTTATTATTTATTTCCTCGTATCATGAAAAGTTTATTATTCATGCTAGAATTGTATTAACCGGGAAACATAATACATGTGTGAATACATAGACAAACAGAGTGTCACTAGTATGCCTCTACTTGACTAACATGTAAATCATGAAAGATGGTTATGTTTCCTAACCATAACAATGAGTTGTTATTTGATTAACGGGATCACATCATTAAGAATGATCTGATGACATGACCCCCAATTCCATTAGCTTAGCACCCGATCGTTTAGTATGTTGCTATTGCTTTCTTCATGACTTATACTATGTTCCTATGACTATGAGATTATGCAACTCCCGTTTACCGGAGGAACACTTTGTGTGCTACCAAAGTCACAATACTGGGTGATTATAAAGGTGCTACAGGTGTCTCCAAAGGTACATGTTGTGGCGTATTCGAGATTAGGATTTGTCACTCCGATTGTCGGAGAGGTATCTCTGGGCCCTCTCGGTAGACACATCACTGCCTTGCAAGCATTGCAACTAATGATTTAGTTGCGGGATGATGTATTACGGAACAGTAAAGAGACTTGCCGGTAACGAGATTGAACTAGGTATTGGATACCGACGATCGAATCTCGGGCAAGTAACATACCGATGACAAAGGGAACAACGTATGTTTGTTATGCGGTCTGACCGATAAAAGATCTTCGTAGAATATGTAGGAGCCAATATGAGCATCCAGGTTCCGCTATTGGTTATTGACCGGAGACGTGTCTCGGTCATGTCTACATTGTTCTCGAACCCGTAGGGTCCGCACGCTTAAGGTTAACGATGACAGTTATATTATGAGTTTATGCATTTTGATGTACCGAAGGTTGTTCGGAGTCCCGGATGTGATCACGGACATGACGAGGAGTCTCGAAATGGTTGAGACGTAAAGATTGATATATTGGAAGCCTATGTTTGGATATCGGAAGTGTTCCGGGTGAAATCGGGATTTTACCGGAGTACCGGGAAGGTTACCGGAACCCCCCGCGAGCTAAATGGGCCATGATGGGCCTTAGTGGAAAAGAGAAGAGGCAGCCCTACATGGGCTGTGCGCCTCCCCCTTCCCCTAGTCCTATTAGGACTAGGAGAGGTGGCCGGCCCCCTCTCTCTCTTTTCCCCCTCCGCGAATCCTATTCCAACTAGGATTGGGGGGGGGATCCTACTCCCAGAGGGAGTAGGACTCTCCTGGCGCGCCACACCTTGGCCGGCCAGCCTCCCCCCTCTAGTCTTTTATATACTGAGACAGAGGCACCCTAGAACACAGAAGTTGATCCACGTGATCTATTCCTTAGCCGTGTGCGGTGCCCCCAGCCACCATAGTCCTCGATAATACTGTAGCGGAGTTTAGGCGAAGCCCTGCTGCTGTAGTACATCAAGATCGTCACCACGCCGTCGTGCTGACGGAACTCTTCCCCGCCAGTTTGCTGGATCGGAGTCCGGGGATCGTCATCGAGCTGAACGTGTGCTCGAACTCGGAGGTGCCGTAGTTTTGGTGCTTGATCGGTTGGATCGTGAAGACGTACGACTACTTCCTCTACGTTGTGTCAACGCTTCCACAGTCGGTCTGCGTGGGTACGTAGACAACACTCTCCCCTCTCGTTGCTATGCATCACATGATCTTGCGTGTCCGTAGGAAATTTTTTGAAATTACTACGAAACCCAACAATTATTACCAACTTGGGAACCGCATTTTCTTTCGTAAAGAATGCTCCAAGTCCTCCCACTAAAATTGCCAAGCTTATGTATGTTCCTAAAAATAAGGGTGAATCCTCTAGTAAGGAAACCGCGGATCTTAAATCTATAAATATTCATCCCAATCTTTTTGCTATCATTAAGGAACCATTTGTTACAAATGAATTTTTCGATCTTGTGCCTAAAAGTTTGATAATCAATAAAAATAAAGAAATTCCTAAAGATGTTAGATGCCTTATTGAAGAATTACCAACCAAAGATGGCAATACCTAGATCTATCCTTGTTTTTTATGCCTAGCTAGGGGCGTTAAACGATAGCACTTGTTGGGAGGCAACCCAATTTTATTTTTATTCTTTGATTTTTGCTCCTGTTTATAAATAATTTATTTAGCCTTTGTTTAGGTTGTGTTTTTGTGTTTAATTAGTGTTTGTGTCAAGTAGAACCATTGGGAAGACTTGGGAAAGGTCTTGATATCTTGCTGTAAAAAACAGAAACTTTAGCGCTCACGAGAACTGCTGCCATTTTTATTTGGAAAGTGATATTTAGTTAATTCTTTTTGCAGATGATTAATAGATAAATTCCTCACGTCTAGAAATTTATTTTAGAATTTTGGGGTTCCAGATCTTGCGCTAGCTACAGATTACTACAGACTGTTCTGTTTTTGACAGATTCTGTTTTTCGTGTGTTGTTTGCTTATTTTGATGAATCTATGGCTAGTAAAATAGTTTATAAACCATAGAGAAGTTGGAATACAGTAGGTTTAACACCAATATAAATAAAGAATGAGTTCATTACAGTACCTTGAAGTGGTCTTTTGTTTTCTTCGCTAACGGAGCTCACGAGATTTTCTACTTTGAGTTTTGTGTTGTGAAGTTTTCAAGTTTTGGGTAAAGATTTGATGGATTATGGAATAAGGAGTGGCAAGAGCCTAAGCTTGGGGATGCCCATGGCACCCCCAAGATAATCTAAGAACACCTAAAAGCCAAAGCTTGGGGATGCCCCGGAAGGCATCCCCTCTTTTCGTCTACTTCTATCGGTAACTTTACTTGGAGCTATATTTTTATTCACCACATGATATGTGTTTCGCTTGGAGCATCTTTTATTATTTGAGTCTTTATTTGTTAGTTTATCACAATCATCCTTGCTACACACACCTTTTGAGAGAGCCATACATGATTTGGAATTTGTTAGAATACTCTATGTGCTTCGCTTATATCATTTGAGTTATATAATTTTGCTCTAGTACTTCACTTATATCTTTTAGAGCACGATGGTGGATTTGTTTTATAGAAACTATTGATATCTCATGCTTCACTTAGATTATTTTGAGAGTCTTAAATAGCATGGTAATTTGCTTAAATAATCCTAATATGCTAGGTATTCAAGATTAGTAATTTTTTTCCTATGAGTGTTTTGAATACTAAGAGAAGTTTGACGCTTGATGATTGTTTTAAGATATGGAGGTAATAATATCAAAATCGTGCTAGTTGAGTAGTTGTGAATTTGAGAAGTGCTTGTGTTGAAGTTTGCAAGTCCCGTAGCATGCACGTATGGTAAACGTTATGTAACAAATTTGAAACATGAGGTGTTTTTTTATTGTATTCCTTATGAGTGGCGGTCGGGGACGAGCGATAGTCTTTTCCTACCAATCTATCCCCCTAGGAGCATGCGCGTAGTGCCGAGGTTTTTGATGACTTGTAGATTTTTGCAATAAGTATGTGAGTTCTTTATGATTAATGTTGAGTCCGTGGATTATACGCACTCTCACCCTTCCATCATTGCTAGCCTCTTCGGTACCATGCATTGCCCTTTCTCACCTTGAGAGTTGGTGCAAACTTCGTCGGTGCATCCAAACCCCGTGATATGATACGCTCTTTCACGCATAAACCTCCTTATATCTTCCTCAAAACAGCCACCATACCTACCTATTATGGCATTTCCATAGCCATTCTGAGATATATTGCCATGCAACTTTCCACCATTCCATTTATCATGACACATTCATCAGTGTCATATTGCTTAGCATGATCATGTAGTTGACATAGTATTTGTGGCAAATCCACCGTTCACAATTCTTTCATACATGTCACTCTTGGTTCATTGCATATCCCGGTACACTGCCAGAGGCATTCATATAGAGTCATCTTTTGTTCGAGCATCGAGTTGTAAATAAATAGAAGTGTGATGATCATCATTTTCTAGAGCATTGCCCCAAGTGAGGAAAAAAATAGAGAAATGCCATATAAAAAAGAGAAAGGCCCAAAAAAGAAAAAAATGAGAGAAAAAGAGAGAAGGGACAATGTTACTATCCTTTACCACACTTGTGTTTCAAAGTAGCACCATGATCTTCATGATAGAGAGTCTCCTATTTTGTCACTTTCATATACTAGTGGGAAATTTTTATTATAGAACTTGGCTTGTATATTCTAACAATGGGCCTCCTCAAGTGCCCTAGGTCTTCGTGAGCAAGCAAGTTGGATGCACACCCACTTAGTTTCTTTTGTTGAGCTTTCATACATTTATAGCTCTAGTGCATCCGTTGCATGGCAATCCCTACTCCTTACATTAACATCAATTGGTGGGCATTTCCATAGCCCATCGATTAGCCTTGTTGATGTGAGACTTTCTCCTTTTTTTGTCTTCTCCACATAACCCCATCATCATATTCTATTCCACCCATAGTGTTATGTCCATGGCTCGCGCTCATATATTGCGTGAAAGTTTATAGGTTTGAGATTGCTAAGGTATGAAACAATTGCTTGGCTTGTCATCGGGGTTGTGCATGATGAGAGCATTCTTGTGTGACGAAAATGGAGCATGACTAAACTATATGATTTTGTAGGGATGAACTTTCTTTGGCCAGGTTATTTTGAGAAGACATAATTGCTTAGTTAGTATACTTGATGTATTATTATTTTTATGTCAATATGAACTTTTGTCTTAAATCTTTCAGATCTGAATATTCATACCACAATTAAGAAGAATTACATTAAAATTATGCCAAGTAGCACTCCGCATCAAAAATTTTGTTTTTATCATTTACCTACTCAAGGACGAGCAGGAATTAAGCTTGGGGATGCTTGATAGTCTCCAAAGTATCTATAATTTTTGATTGCTCCATGCTATATTATCTACTGTTTTGGACATTATTGGGCTTCATTATCCACTTTTATATTATTTTTGGGACTAACCTACTAACCGGAGGCCCAGCCCAGAATTGCAGTTTTTTTGCCTATTTTAGGGTTTCAAGAAAAGGAATGTCAAACGGAGTCCAAACGGAATGAAACCTTCGGGAACGTGATTTTCTCACCGAACATGATCCAGGAGACTTGGACCCTACGTCAAGAAACAAAGGAGGAGGCCACGAGGTAGGGGGCGCGCGCCTACCCCCCAGGCGCGTTCTCCACCCTCATGGCCCCCCTGTTGCTCCACCGACGTACTCCTTCCTCCCATACCCTGTTCAAGAATTCATCCGATTAACCAGTTAACTTGCCGATTAATCCCTACTCATAGGGTCACCGAGTAGCCGATAAATTGATAAATCGTCCGATTAATTGATTAAATGGCCGATTAACTTGCCGATTAGCCTATTAATCCCCTACTCGCCAGCCAACCGAGAAGTTACCAGTTAATGATTTCCTCAACAATGCTCCTATATATACCTACGTACCCCAAACGACCAGATACGGAGCAAAAACCCTAATTCCACCGCCGCAACTTTCTGTATCCACGAGATCCCATCTTGGGGCCTATTCCGGAGCTCCGCCGGAGGGGGTATCCATCACGGAGGGCTTCTACATCATCACCATAGCCCCTCCGATGAAGTGTGAGTAGTTTACCTCAGACCTACGGGTCCATAATTATTAGCTAGATGGCTTCTTCTCTCTTTTTGGATCTCAATACAATGTTCTCCCCCTCTCTTGTGGAGATCTATTCGATTTAATCTTCTTTTTGCAGTGTGTTTGTTGAGACCGATGAATTGTTGGTTTATGATCAAGTCTATCTATGAACAATATTTGAATCTTCTCTGAATTCTTTTATGTATGATTGGTTATCTTTGCAAGTCTCTTCGAATTATCAGTTTGGTTTGGCCTACTAGATTGATCTTTCTTGCAATAGGAGAAGTGCTTAGCTTTGGGTTCAATCTTGCGGTGTCCTTTCCCAGTGACAGTAGGGGCAGCAGGGCACGTATTGTATTGTTGCCATCGAGGATAACAAGATGGGGTTTTCATCATATTGCATGAGTTTATCCCTCTACATCATGTCATCTTGCTTAAGGCGTTACTCTGTTTTCATGAACTTAATACTCTAGATGCATGCTGGATAGCGGTCGATGAGTGGAGTAATAGTAGTAGATACAGGCAGGAGTCGGTCTACTTGTCTCGGACGTGATGCCTATATACATGATCATACCTAGATATTCTCATAACTATGCTCAATTCTGTCAATTGCTCAACAGTAATTCGTTCACCCATCGTAGAATACTTATGCTCTTGAGAGAAGCCACTAGTGAAACCTATGGCCCCCGGGTCTATCTTCATCACATTAATCTTCCAATACTTAGTTATTTTCATTGCCTTTTATTTTACTTTGCATCTTTATCATAAAAATACCAAAAATATTATCTTATCATATCTATCAGATCTCATTCTCGTAAGTGGCCGTGTAGGGATTGACAACCCCTTATCGCGTTGGTTGCGAGGATTTATTTGTTTTGTGCAGGTACGAGGGACTCGCGCGTAGCCTCCTACTGGATTGATACCTTAGTTCTCAAAAACTGAGGGAAATACTTACGCTACTTTGCTGCATCATCCCTTCCTCTTCGGGGGAAAACGTCGGACCCTCCCGCTTGTCGCGCAGCTCTAACCGCTCCACGCCCGTCCATGTAGGCCGCCCACCACAATAAGCTCAATTTGCTCCTGATGGGGTAGTCGAGCATTGCTGGTTCCTCATGCCCATGTCGGCGCCAGCACGGACGAGGACGCCCGAATCTGAGGCATGGGAACCCGCCGCGAGCGACAGTGGGAAAGGGAGAGGGCAGTGGCGGGGGTGGTGCTAGCCGCACGCGGTTGATCCCAAGGACGTGCTCCTCGTGTCGGTCCTACTCTGCTCCTTGGCAATGATGACGCCTCTGCAGCTCCAACGATGACGCCCCTCCGGCCGTCAATGCCTACACAGAGGGGCATAGGCGCACCGACGACCGCAACGGGAAGGGGCCAGCGAGGAAATTGTGATTTCCTCTGCCCTTCTCCATTTTATCTATGTTTGTAATCATTTTTAGTATGAATTTGCACTGTCTAATGATGAACCTTGATCTTTTGTCCACCTAAGAACATGATCCTTTGATATCAGATGAATTTAGTTTGTCTGTTGCTATTAAGTGTATTCGTCGTGTTTATGCACGTAGCATTGCATGAGTTACATGGAGTTGAGGTTTCGAATATGAGGGACATGGCTGTAGAAGCAGCCAAATGAGTGATGCTCTGTCACTGTCCACGTCCGCATCGGAACACGTCCGCATGCGTTTGAGAGGCCGAATTTGATGTATTTGGCGGACGATCTAAGAGCAACACCAACGCGCTGACCCAAACGGACGCGTGCTTTGTTCGCTTGTTGTCAGTTCGGGTCGCCCGCCCGCTCGTGGGCCGCCCTCTTTTTCGTTTGGTCGGTAGTGCGTCCAACGGGCAGACCCATTTCCACCCTCGCGGCTGGCTTGCCATGTTTTTTCAGACATAATTCAAACAAAATACAAATTTTTTACATAGTTTCACAAGCAAACAAATATAGCATAGTTCACAAGCCAAATAAATATATTAGCTTACAAACCAAATAAAAATTAAATTGTCTCAAATACACATTAAAAAAATATATATCTATTGGTTGCCAGCGCGAGCCCACATATGCTCCACTAAATCATCTTGCAGATGAATGTGAGTTTTCTAATCACGCATTTGATGATGAAATTGGCTGAATTGTGTAAACGTTGCCGCTCCTCCATGCTCAGGCACAACATTGTCACCCTGGAACTGAAACCCTTGGTCGTAGATATGTTCCAAGTGCTCATCCTCTACGATCATATTGTTCATGATCACACAAGTAGTCATCACCTCACACAAATTCTTGGTGCTCCAAGTTCTAGCGGGACACCGAATGATGCCCCATCAAGATTGCAGAACACCAAAGGCACGCTCCACATCCTTCCTAGCACTCTCTTGCTCTTGTGCAAATCTTCTCTTCTTCTCTCCTACAGGGTTGGAGATTGTCTTCACAATAATAGTCTACTGAGGATAGATACCGTCAGCTAGGTAGTATCCTTTGTTGTAGTTGTGGCTGTTGATGTTAACATTCACCAGCGGGTAGTTTCCTTCGGCAAGCCTTGCAAACACCAGAGAGCGTTGAAGCACGTTGATATTATTGTGAGATCTGGCCATGCCGAAGAAAGAGTGCCAAATCCAGACATCTTGTGAAGCCACGACGTCAAGTATGACGGTGCAAGCTTTGACATGCCCCCTATACTGCCCCCGCCAAACAGAAGGGCAATTCTTCCACTCCTGGTGCATACAGTCTATGCTACCAAGCATCCGCGGGAAGCTCCTGCTAGCATTCATCGCCAACAAGCGGGTTGTGTCTTCAGCATTTAGCTCTCTCAATTACTCAGGGCCAAACACTGCAATCACAGCCTTGCAGAACTTGTACATGGAGTCTAGGCACGTAGACTCACTCATATGGACGTACTCATCAATGAGATTACCGAGAACTCCATATGCAAGCATTCGGATAGCTGCATTGCATTTCTGATAAGAGGAGAAGCCAATTTTTTCAAGGGCATCCTCCTTGCACTCTATATACTTATCCTATCCGACCATCCCCTCCCAAATACGGTTGAAAACATACTTAGGCATACGGAATGACGCCAGAATTAGTGATGTTTGAAGAGCGGGTTGGGTGTCTCAAAGTAGTCCTTCCAAAGAAGAAAATGCCGGCTCTCTCGATTACGTTTCAGCGCCGGAGTGTGCCTCAGGAACGAGCCCCGGAACAATGGCCGCTGCCTACTAAGGTGGTCATGGACGACCAACACAGCAGCCACCATCTCCTCATCGTCTGACGAAGAATCATCTGAGTCACAAAGGAAATTATGAAAAAAGAACTCGTCGGCGGAATCCATTTGTACCTTGTGGGCAAATCGTCGAACAACTTGCAGGCGTCGTCGAAGAATATGGCCGGCGAAGCGCCTCCCAAGGGGCAGATAGCTGCCATGGCGACGACCGACGAACGAGGCGGCGTCAGATGAGCGTGGCAGCGTTGTCGAAGGAGCTGGCCGGAGGGGTGGGGGGGGGGGGGGGAGGTCGTGCTTGCGTCGAAGACAGGAGGGGGGAGCTGTGGTGGCCCGATGGCGAGGTGGTGATGACAGCGACGTGGGAAGGTAGCGTGCTGCAAGGGAAGTATGTGGGTGCAGACTGTTGGCGAAGGCAGCGGAACTGGGCGGTGTCGGTGACGGGATGAAGCGACGGGGGGCTTGCTATCGATCGGAGGAGGAGAATGGTGTATGTGCCACTCATTGGCGGGCTAGGAAAGGAGTGGGCGGGCGTCCCACGTGTCCGCGCTGACGCAAATGAGGTCCAAGTTTGAGCCACAGATGGACGAAAAGTGAACGCCGTCCGTTTGGATCGACGTGTTGGGCCAATTTTTGTGTCCGTTTCGATTCAAACAGATACACGTGAACAAGATGGATGAACGGGTTAGAGTTGCTCTAAAGGATGAAACTGGGAAGGCAGCAAAGAGGCTACGGTCGCGGAGGCAAGCACGCGTGGATTAAGGGGGCGGCTCGGCCCCACACGGTCCCAGCGTCCCGGCACTGCAGCATCCAGTACCACGAGCTGAGGAGTTGGACGTGGCGGCGAGGTGCACCGGAGCCCCCTACCCACCCCACCCACCAGGAGCACTACCGAGCACAGCCGCGGGACACAGCCGGCCGGTCAACCTCTCCCTCTCCCTGTCCCGAGTCATTCCGTTGCGCTGTTATTTTACACCGCGCGCGCGTGTTTGACCGCGGACTCTCCCTCCTTCCTTCCCTCCCGTGTTCTCTCTTCTCTCGCTATCGCTCTCCGCTGGCAGCGCGCGGCGAAAGTCTTCCCCGCTGCGCGCAACCCCGTTCAGACCGGGGATCGGGGCATTAAAACTTCCTTCCTACCACCAGTCAACTCTCCTCCTCCTCCTCCTCCTCCACTGTGTTGTGTATATACTACTCCTACTCCTACTCTGCTTGACCTGACCTGACCTGACTAGCGGTGAGCGCGGGGGCGGGCGTGGAACTTCCGAGAACTCGAGTTGCAATTGCGGGAGACGGCGACCACGGGCAGGGCTGGTTGCACAAACTCCCCATCTTGTGGTGATTGTTGCGCCTCCCGGGGAAGAGTGGTGGAAACCACGAGGAGGAAGCATCCAGGGAACGGGAAAGGTGACTTCTTGGCTTCTTCCCCTCTTCCTCTTCATCTTCTTCCTTCCGCATTCGGTGCCTTTCCAGAGCCTAGTTTTTCCCCCCTTCCCTCATCTCCTCCGTTTTATTCTTTCTCTCCGTCTCGAGCTGGCTTCGAGATTACTCTCTTCATGTGCAGTAAGTCAGTATCGATTGCTCTGTCTTTTTTTTTTCTTTCTACTAGGTTGCAACTCCATATAGCACATAAGATTTTGTTTCCGAGATACGTACGAACATGTAAGATTCTCCGTCCGTTCCTTATGGAGATCCTACTTTGGATTTCGGCAGGTGTACGTGCTACTACCAACCAACCAACATGCCAAAATAAGGTACCAACAATCAGTACCTTATTACTCTACTAGTACTCGACGTCTTTGTCCCAGTAGATTAATTCTGGATGAGCAAGACAAAGGGATCCCAACAATCACTACCTTCCGATTTGTTTCTTTCTCTAATCGGCCAATTCCTCCCTAGTAGCCAATAGGCCAAAACGCCTATTTGCCTACTGATGATTTCAATGTTTCAACTGCGAAGGCAGTACGTGGTGCAATCTTGCCCCTGCATTTCTTGGTCCGCAGCCGATCTTGTTTTTCACACAAACAGCAGCTAATCTTATTTGTATGTGGTTCTGGAACTGTATTTCTTGCACCACCTTGTGTTTTATGTTTCTTCAGATTTGTTTCATGCTACGGATACATGTTATTCACGTTCAGTGGGCTTTGAATTTTTTAGACAGGTTTTCATGCTATTAGTCCAACCAGGTGCTAGTGGAATTTGATCATGTTTCTCTTGAATGTTTGCAGATACAGAAACTCTGGATTCTGGACCTGGTATCAGTTTGGTGGTAGCTGGTAGATAACTACTGCCTGGAAATATTGTGCTCTGGGTGATGCCCTTGGTCTTTCTTGTTTGATGGCAAGTGCAAACACAGGCGGCTTTCGCCTTGTGAGGTGCCCAAAGTGTCTTAACATTCTACCTGAACCTGCAAATGTTTCAGTCTACCAGTGCGGTGGATGTAACACCACTCTTAGAGGTACGAATTCCATGCTACACTCAACTAGCGAGGTTTCCTCCTTATGAACTAACCCCTCCGATCCATATTAATTGTCGCTATTTTAGTACAAATACACACAAATCGGTTTGCCCATTAGTTTCTGAGGAATTGATTGTTCTTTTTGGCGTGTGTTTACATTTATGCAGCTAAAATCCTTGTCAGCGATGCACAAAATGTGGCTACCAAACAAGTTCGACAAGACTCTGGGGATTACTCTGTTGTTCCCTCTGTGAGCAATGGGGTGTCGACAAAACAAGTTCGGCAAGACTCTGGTAATTACTCTGTTGTTACCTCTGCGAGCAATGGGGTGTCTCCCCAAAGCAACGAACTGGGTTCCATTGGTGCAGCTGCGGATGATTCCATAACTCTTGGTGCTCCAAGCACCGAGATCGAGCAAGAGGGCAATGACATCGGAAGCAGCGAGAAGGGTGATATTATGTCAGATGAGGAGAATGTTATGGACGTTGCAAATACTGAAAGCAGCAAAGACGACAGTTCTGATGGCCAGGACACCAATGGAGAAGTAGAAGATCTTGCTGCCCTTGTACAACCCAGTGGGAATGGCACACATATAGTGGATTCTGACAAAGAAGAGAACGAGCAAAGTGCAGGGAATATAGAGGCTTGCGAGATAAACAAAGATGGTAATATGGAAAGCAGACTGAATACCTCAGAACAGAACATACCGTTATCCGAGGAAAGAGAATTAGCTAGCAATTTGCCAGAATCTGAGGAGAGTGGAGCACGCAAAACTGAACCCGCGGCAAGCAAGAGAAGCAAGCTCGTAAGGGTGCATTCTCAGTCTTGTGATCTCCGAGAAGTGCCTGGAGTATCAGTTGACTCCCTTGCTTTCCACTCTTCCCGGACTTCATTCCAGTCAAAAAGCTTCAGGGCAAGCGAACCCCTTCAATCGAAGATTATGAAGACGGTGGATGAATTGAAAGGTGACCTTTCTGAAATCTTCAATGAACCTTCAGATTGCAAGCCAAGGGCACACCGTCCACATCCGCTGAAACAAGATGGTTACAGCCAACCTCTTACAGCTTATCATCCTGCTGTCAAGCATTCTGGCTATGCATCTCGCCTGAGCAGGTCTGGCCAAGTTGCTCCCCATGGCCATGGACCGCCCTTACCGCGGTATGGCCGGCGCAGCGCCTACTCATACATTCGCAGTGGGCAACTGGAAATGAGACCTTGCCCTCACCAATGCCACCACAGCTGCCGCCCACCTTGTTGCAGCTCCTGGAAACAAGAACCTGCACCGCAGAAGCCACCAGCTATGGAGACAAAGCGGCGGCCTGCCTCGAGAAATCTCTGCCGGCCAGTCCTACGGGGCGCGCCGTTCGTCCTTTGCTCGAACTGTCTGAGGCTCGTCCAGCTGCCCACCGATTTTGCCATTCCGAGCAGAGGAACACGCAGGCTGCAGTGTGGCTCCTGCGCGCAAGTTCTCTCCTACTCGTACAGAGACCCCAACAGAAAGAAACTTGAGTCACCATTTGGGGGCGATGAGTCCAGCACAGATGACTCGGAAATTCACCAGGTAGGCGATGACCATAACACTGGTGTCCATCAAGCTGAACCATACTCGTACTCGTACTCGGAAGAATACGGCATCTCGGCTGGTGTGAGCTATTCTACCGAGGACGAACGGCCCCTGCATGTGTCAAGGAACTCATCTTTCAACACCATTGATGAAAGAAGTGGCAAGGAGTCTAAGCTTCATCGGTTGATGGGGTACTCTTCAGCGAGTGAGCTGATGCGGCATTCTCCTGATCTGTATGAGAGTTTCAGCAGACGAACGCCTAATGCAAGAACATATGACGTGAAGGGGAAAGGCGTTTGCATGACTGACGGTTCAGATGCTAAACATGGTGCGGTGAAGGGATCAAAAGCAAAAGAGAGAAGAATGGGCTTGCCATTCCAAGGGATGTTCAAGAAAGGGATTCATGGACTGGAATCTCTCAAGCTCGGGTCATAGGTAATTTAACTTCGTTTGTCAGGACTCAGGATTGGCGAGTTTAGGAGAAAGCATACATGCAGGGTGAGTTTTTGGAATGATGATAGAGTGGTAGCTATTACTGTAGTACTAGTAAGCATTCTAATGAATGTGTGGGCTCACTTTAGTTGTCTGCCATTCATCTGTCTACAAGGCTCTACTTGTTTGGCGATTATGTGTGCTCTTTGATGTGTGATCAAATTCTCGACGTTTGTGATTGTATGTATAGACGAAGGAATTTGTGCTTTATTAGTTCTCCATTTTGTTGGCTTTGATCTTGACGGGGAGATGTTGTGCCTTTTTACCCCAAGAAGACAACTGAATCCTTGAATTTGTTGGCTTTATTATCGCCCTTGTCATGGCTTTATTCTTTGTAAACCTTACGCAGGAGGTTTTTTTAGCAAGAAGGATGAATCTGGTCATCACGTAATCGACGGTTTACACACATTTTAAAAGCCAAACCAGAGGTAAAGATGGAAGCGTGGAACTAAAGCACACGAAACTTCGGTTGCTGCATGCAAGGACGACCTAGTTCGCAAAGATTACATCACGGCATCTCCAACGCCGACCTCTAAAACAAACGCCGCATCTATCCGGGGACCGGTTCGGACAGGAGTCCAGGCACCTGTCCAGGCATTGATACGGGAGCCGGCCATCCAAAGTAACTAGCCACAAACATCCTACCACATTTGAACAAACCGGACAACTTCCATTCAAGCTTAAGTAAATTTTACATAAAATCGAATGATTTTTATTTAAACCTGAGTACATTCATTACATTTTGACATATTTCAACTAAATGATTTTTGACATATTTCAACTAAATGCTCATCGGTGTCCGCTTTCCACAACATGTCTTCTCCATGTCCGACAACAAACTTGCTGGCAGGCGATGAGCCTCGGGAATTGAAGCTTCAGCGGGACGAGAAGAATAGTGGCTTCCACCTCTGCGAAGGGGGCAAGCTCACCGGTTGTGAAGCCCGGATAGACGGTGGCGGTGGCCTTTCTGGGACCCAAGCGGCGGTGGCCTCTCATGTTTTACTCTTCCTCGCTATCGGCGACGGCCATGGACGTGTCGGCCTCGTCGTCCTGGCGACGGAGCGCGACCTATGCGGAGCTGGCGCCATCCCCGGTGGCATCATCAAATTCCTCCGCCACCACGTTGATCTCCGCGAACATAATGTCTTTCACCGCCTGCATGATGCGCAACTGCCATCGCTCGCCGCGAGGGGTGGGGGGGGGGGTGGGGGGCGCGTATGGTGCGGTGGGTCATGAGCAACGCCTTCTGCTCATCCACGTCCGCCACCATGTTCGTGACGACATTGTCGGTCACCTGGTCGTGGGCGATTTGCTCCTCCGCGAGATAGTGCTCGTTGAGGAGCTAGAGGTTACACCTTTGGTCGGCCTATGCCTACCGGGAGTGCCGCCTCCCACTCTTGCACCACCATGTCGGTGTAGTGTGCCCGCGCCCACACATGGGGATGCCGGCATGGACCGGCAAGGGCGATGGCGCCAGCTCGTCATTGGTCGCCTCTTCCATTGGCTCGTCTGCATCGCTGCCCTCCGGAGAGCTTGCCGCCAAGCCAGCCTATATCCGGCTGGCTTTGGTGGGCTTGCTAGCCGGCCGCAATGCCCAAGAGCTCCTGCTTCTATTCGCTCGAGAGCCTCTCCCATAGGGATTTGGAGCTCGAGGCTATGGTGGGTGTGGTGCAGAGAGGATATCGAGAGCGGAGGTGGGATGTGACTGTTGTTGGGCCTGGCCACGTTTAAATGGCGGCGGAGGCCAGGCCAAGAGACGGGGTGTTTAATGTCGGCCGGCAGACGGACGGACAGGTGGCGTTCAGATGCGGGCGCATAAGTAGGTTCCTTGGCAACTGCGCTTGTTTCATGGAGGAAGGCAGACAAATGGGTGATGTTTGATGGCAGAGAGAAGGCACGTGCACTGGGACACGGAGTGCAGGCACTCCCGGCCGGTCCACCGCTTCAATGCCGGTTGAAGTGAGAGGTCGCGTCCGCTCTGGGCATTCATGAATGCGGCACTGACACTCTAGAGCGGTGATGAACGACATGAATTTTGCTTCGCGCTGGAAAGGGAGCAAGCGAGGGAGAGTGTTTTGGGTGGGTCTAGGGTGTCAGACCCTTACATAGAAGTGACCGAACGCCCGCAAAGCCCCCTGGCTTGTGATGACCCACAAGTATAGGGGATCGCAACAATTTTCGAGGATAGAGTATTCAACCCAAATTTATTGATTCGACATAAGGGGAGCCAAAGAATATTTGCAAGTATTAGCAGCTGAGTTGTCAATTGAGTTGTCAATTCAACCACACCTGGATATTAATTATCTGCAACAAAGTGATCACCAGCACAGTAGTATGATAGTTTTGATGGTAGTAGCAACAACAATAGTAACAGTACAGTGGTAGCAATGATTTTGTAGTAAGTGTAACAATAATAGTAGCAGTAGTAATTTAGCAAGATCAATATATAGGAAAATCTTAGGCATTGGATCAGTGGATTCGTTGGATGATATTCATCATATAACAGTCATAACCTAGGGCGATACAAAGCTAGCTCCAGTTCATAAATATAATATAGGCATGTATTCCGTAAATAGTCATACATGCTTATGGAAAGAACTTGCATGACATTTTTTGTCCTACCCTCCCGTGGCAGCGGGGTCCATAAGGAAACTAAGGGATATTAAGGCCTCCTTTTAATAGAGAACCAGAACAAATCATTAACACATAATGAATACATGAACTCCGCAAACTACGGTCATCACCGGAAAGTATCCCGAATACTGTCACTCCGGGTTTACGGATCACAACATGTAATAGGTGAATATAACTTGCAAGATCGGATCTAGAACATAGATATAATGGTGATAACATAAAGGGTTCAGATCTGAAATCATGGCACTGAAGGAAATATGCCCTAGAGGCAATAATAAAGTTTTTATTTATATTTCCTTATATCATGATAAATGTTTATTATTCATGCTAGAATTGTATTAACCGAAAACTTAGTACATGTGTGAATACATATACAAACAGAATGTCACTAGTATGCCTCTACTTGACTAGCTCGTTGAATCAATGATGGTTATGTTTCCTAACCATAGACATGAGTTGTAATTTGATTAACGAGATCACATCATTAGAGAATGATGTGATTGACTTGACCCATCCGTTAGCTTAGCACGATGATCGTTTAGTTTGTTGCTATTGCTTTCTCCATAACTTATACATGTTCCTATGACTATGAGATCATGCAATTCCTGAACACCGGAGGAACACTTAGTGTGCTATCAAACGTCACAACATAATTGGGTGACCATAAATATTCTCTACAGGTGTCTCCGATGGTGTTTGTTGAGTTGGCATAGATCGAGATTAGGATTTGTCACTCCGTGTATCGGAGAGGTATCTCTGGGCCCTCTCGGTAATGCACATCACTATAAGCCTTGCAAGCAATGTGAATAATGAGTTAGTTGCGGGATGATGCATTACAGAATGAGTAAAGAGACTTGCCAGTAATGATATTGAACTAGGTATTGAGATACAGACGATCGAATCTCGGGCAAGTAACATACCGATGACAAAGGGAACAACATATATCGTTATGCGGTTTGACCGATAAAGATGTTCGTAGAATATGTGGGAGCCAATATGAACATCCAGGTTCTGCTATTAGTTATTGACCGAAGACGTGTCTCAGTCATGTCTACATAGTTCTCGAACCCGTAGGGTTCGCACGCTTAACGTTTGGTGACGATCGGTATTACGAGTTTATGTGTTTTGATGTACCGAAGGTAGTTCGGAGTCCCAGATATGATCACGGACATGACGAGGAGTCTCGAAATAGTCGATACATAAAGATCGATATATTGGATGACTATATTCGGACACCGGATGAGTCCCGGGGGTCAGCGGATAATTATCGGAGTGCCGGGGGTTATCGGAACCGCCCCCCCGGGGGGGGACTAATGGGCCACATGGGCCTTAGTGGAGAGAGAGGGCCGACCAAGGCAGGTCCGTGCGCCCCTACCCTCTAGTCCAAATTGGACTAGGGAAGGGGGGCAGCGCCCCCTTTCCTTCTCTTCTCTCCCTCCCTTCCTCCTCCTAGTAGGACTAGGAAAGGGGAGTCCTACTGCTACTAGGAGGAGGACTCCTCTCCTGGCGTGCCCCAAGGGCCGGCCGGCCTCCCCCTTGTTCCTTTATATACAGGGGCAGGGTGGCACCCTAGAACACACAAGTTGATCATTGATCCCTTAGCCATGTGCGGTGCCCCCCTCCACCATAATCCACGTCGGTCATATCGTCATAGTGCTTAGGCGAAGCCCTGCGCCGGTAACTTCATCAGTACCGTCATCACGCCGTCGTGCTGACGAAGCTCTCCCTCCAGACTCAGCCGGATCGATAGTTCGTGGGACGTCACCGAGCCGAACGTGTGCAGATCGTGGAGGTGCCGTACTTTCGGTACTAGGATCGGTCAGATCGTGAAGACGTACGACTACATCAACTGCGTTGTCATAACGCTTCCGCTTACGGTCTACGAGGGTACGTGGACAACACTCTTCCCCTCTCGTTGCTATGCATCACCATGATAGATCTTGCATGTGCGTAGGAATTTTTTTGAAATTACTGCGTTCCCCAACAGTGGCATCCGAGCCAGGTCTATGCGTAGATGTTATATGCACGACTAGAACACAAAGGAGTTGTGGGCATGGGTATATACATATTGCTTGCCATCACTAGTTGATTCTTGATTCGGCGGTATTATTGGATGAAGCGGCCTAGACCGACATTACGCGTAGGCTTACGCGAGACTAGTTCTACCAACGTGCTTCGCACACAGGTGGCTGGTGGGTGTTAGTTTCTCCAACTTTAGTTGAATGATATTCAGTGAACATGGTTCTTTCTGAAGATCAAAAAGCAATCACTATACCACGTTGTGGTTTTTGATGCGTAGGTAAGAACGGTTCTTGCTCAGGCTGTAGCAGCCACGTAAAACTTGCAACAACAAAGTAGAGGACGTCTTACTTGTTTTTGTAGGGCATGTTGCGATGTGAATGGTCAAGACATGATGCTAAATTTTATTGTATGAGATGATCATATTTTGTAACACAGTTATCGGCAACTAGTAGGAGCCATATGGTTGTCGCTTTATTGTATGAAATGCAATCGCCATGTAATTGCTTTACTTTATCACTAAGCGGTAGCAATAGTCGTAGAAGCAATAGTTGGTGAAACGACAATGATGCTTCGATGGAGATCAAGGTGTCAAGCCGGTGATGATGGTGATCATGACGGTGCTTTGGAGATGGAGATCAAAGGCACAAGATGATGATGGCCATATCATATCACTTATATTGATTGCATGTGATGTTTATCCTTTATGCATCTTATTTTGCTTAGTTTGGCAGTAGCATTATAAGATGATCTCTCACTAAATTTCAAGGTATAAGTGTTCTACCTGAGTATGCACCGTTGATATAGTTCGTCGTGCCGAGACACCACGTGATGATCGGGTGTGATAAGCTCTACGTTCACATACAACGGGTGCAAGCCAGTTTTGCACACGCAAATACTCGGTTAAACTTGACGAGCCTAGCATATGCAGATATGGCCTCGGAACACTGAGACCGAAAGGTCGAGCGTGAACCATATAGTAGATATGATCAACATAGTGATGTTCACCATTGAAAACTACTCCATCTCACGTGATGATCGGACATGGTTTAGTTGATATGGATCACGTGATCACTTAGATGATTAGAGAGATGTCTATCTAAGTGGGAGTTCTTAAGTAATTTGATTAATTGAACTTTAATTTATCATGAACTTAGTACCTGATAGTTTTTTGCATGTCTATGTTGTTGTAGATAGATGGCCCATGCTGTTGTTCCGTTGAATTTTAATGCATTCCTAGAGAAAGCTAAGTTGAAAGATGATGGTAGCAACTACACGGACTAGGTCCGTAACTTGAGGATTATCCTCATTGCTGCACACAAGAATTATGTCCTGGAAGCACCGCTAGGTGGCAAACCTGCTGTAGGAGAAACGCCAGATGTTGTGAACACTTGGCAGAGCAAAGCTGATGACTACTCGATAGTTCAGTGTGCCATGCTTTACGGCTTAGAACCGGGACTTCAACGACGTTTTGAACGTCATGGAGCATATGAGATGTTCCAGGAGTTGAAGTTAATATTTCAAGCAAATGCCTGGATTGAGAGATATGAAGTCTCCAATAAGTTCTACAGCTGCAAAATGGAGGAGAATAGTTCTGTCAGTGAACATATACTCAGAATGTCTAGGTACCACAACCACTTGACTCAGCTGGGAGTTAATCTTCCTGATGATAGTGTCATTGATAGAGTTCTTCAATCACTGCCACCAAGCTACAAGAGCTTCGTGATGAACTATAATATGCAAGGGATGGATAAGACGATTCCTGAGCTCTTCTCAATGCTAAAGGCTGCGGAGGTAGAAATCAAGAAGGAGCATCAAGTGTTGATGGTCAACAAGACCACCAATTTCAAGAAAAAGGGTAAAGGGAAGAAGGGGAACTTCAAGAAGAATAGCAAGCCAGTTGCTACTCAAGTGAAGAAACCCAAGTCTGGACCTAAGCCTGAGACTGAGTGCTTCTACTGCAAAGGGACTGGTCACTGGAAGCGGAACTGCCCCAAGTATTTGGCGAAGAAGAAGGATGGCAAAGTGAAAGGTATATTTTATATACATGTTAATGATGTGTACCTTACTAATACTCGCAGTAGTGCCTGGGTATTTGATACTGGTTCAGTTGCTAACATTTGCAACTCGAAACAGGGGCTACGGATTAAGCAAAAATTGGCTAAGGACGAGGTGACGATGCGCGTGGGAAATGGTTCCAAAGTCGATGTGATCGTCGTCGGCATGCTACCTCTACATCTACCTTCGGGATTAGTTTTGGACCTAAATAATTGTTATTTGGTGCCGGCGTTGAGCATGAACATTATATCTGGATCTTGTTTGATGTGAGACAGTTATTCATTTAAATCAGAGAATAACGGTTGTTCTATTTATACGAGTAATATCTTTTATGGTCATGCACCCTTGATGGGTGGTCTATTTTTACTAAATATTGATAGTAGTGATACACATGATCATAGTATTGAAGCCAAAAGATGCAGAGTTGATAATGATAGTTGAGGGAGTCCTGGATTAGGAGGTATCCGGACAACCGGATTATATCCTTGGGTCGGACTGTTGGACTATGAAGATACAAGATTGAAGACTTCGTCCCGTGTCCGGATGGGACTCTACTTGGCGTGGAAGGCAAGCTAGGCAATATGGATATGTATATCTCCTCCTTTGTAACCGACCTTGTGTAACCCTAGCCCCCTTCGGTGTCTATATAAACCGGAGGGTTTTAGTCCGTAGGACAACATACAATCATACCATAGGCTAGCTTCTAGGGTTTAGCCTCTCCGATCTTGTGGTAGATCAACTCTTGTACTACTCATATTATCAAGAATAATCAAGCAGGACATAGGGTTTTACCTCCATCAAGAGGGCCCGAACCTGGGTAAAACATCGCGTCCCCTGCCTCCTGTTACCATCCGCCTTAGACGCACAGTTCGGGACCCCCTACCCGAGATCCGCCGGTTTTGACACCGACATTGGTGCTTTCATTGAGAGTTCCACTGTGTCGTCACCGTAAGGAAGGATGCCTCGTCTCGTTGTTAAAAACAACATTACCGCCGGGGGATGCCTGGCTGTCGGCCAAACTCTCCGGCTTGGCAGTTTCATCATGACCGCCCATTCGGCCGCTGCACCGACGATGACTCCTTGGGTCATCGAAAACAGCCTCCACGTCGGCTCGGAATTCGCCGAGCAGATGGATCCAATGGAGCTCTCTTCCCTAAATGAGCTCTTGGATCGCATCGCCGCCTTGGGAGTTGCTACGGACTATGATTAGATTGGGCTTAAACCCGATCAAAGGGAGATTAACTCTCCACCAGTCACCCATCATGTTGCGGTGGTGGAGGAACAATGCGGCGATTCTTCCTCTATCTTGAGGACTAACTATGTCCGGATTCCTGAGCTCTTCGAGCCGGATACCCGTTTACGGGAGGACATCACCCAAGCCCTGAACCTAGAGTCAGGCAGCGGGCCAGACTCATTGGGCAACATCTCGGAATCCGAACTTCCAAGATCGGAAACTCCTCGGCCCCTGGGTCTCAGATCGGGTAGGGGTTTGGACTTAAACCCCCCCCCCCCCCCCCCACATAAACGATCTTTCCCACATCAGGCAAGAGCCCCATGAAACAGTACATCATTATTGGGCCAGATTCCTCCTTGTGATGAACAAGGTTAAGGACTGCCGCGAGGAAGACGCAGTCTCACTTTTCTGCAATAACTGCACGGACAAGGGAATCCTTAACGCCATAAGTCGCCGTGACATATCACACTTTGCCGACTTGGCGTCCATAGTACGAAAGTACTGTGCGATGGAAAGTTCCTGGAAAACCGAAACGAAATTTTGGGATGATCCGGCTCCGAATATACACCCAGTCCAAAGTAAAAGGGTGCACTATAATAAGACACCCGAGTTAATTACAAAGAAGCAAAAACCCTCTACAGGGCGTGGAACCATATTGGAGGGATGGCTCAACGGACCCTGCAAAATTCATAGTACAGCGGATACCATACCAACACACAACCTTAGAGCATGTTGGATACTCCGGCAGGTGGCCAAAAGCGGCGAGGATCTTCTCATCCCAGATGCCACAGAGCACCATCCCAGGGTTAACAATACGGTATTGACAGTCTTTGAGGCCTTCGCATCAAATAATAGGCGCAAGAGAACACTCCGCAGCATTGCCGAAATCTGCCACGTGGCAGCAATAAATCCATGGAGTGACACGGCTATTACCTTCAATGCCAGTGACGAACCTAAATTCCGAACAGCCCGAGCACCAGCTGCACTGGTCCTCAGTCCAATCGTGGACGGCTTTCGACTCACCAAAGTACTCATGGACGACGCAGTGGATTAAACCTCATTTATGAGGAAACTCTTCAAACAATGGAAATAGAATCGAACCGCATTGAGCAAAGCAGCACAACCTTCAGAGGAATCATCCCCAGTCGGGAAGCATGTTGTGCTAGGAAAATCACACTAGATGTGGTATTCGGCACGCCGGAGAACTATAGGTCCGAAGAAATTACATTCCAAGTGGCCCCGTTCAGTAGTGGATACCACGCCCTTTTAGGACGGGAGGCGTCCATGATCTTCCAAGCCATACCCCATTATGGGTACATGAAGCTCAAAATGCCCGGGCCCAACGGAATCATCACTCTCGCTAGCGATCCGGACACAGCACTCCGCGCCGAAAACAAAACAACCGCATTGGCCCTCGAGGCATTATCCGAAGCCCTTTCGGCCGAGGAATTAACTGCGCTATGCTCCACAGTGGACAGGGACGACGTGATACTTGACAAGAGATCCAAGTCCACCTCTTTTAAACCAGCGGATGAAATAGTCAAATTCCAAGTCCACCCAACGGACCCTACAAAAACAGCCTCCATCGGGGCCATTGTTGAGGAAATCGTTAACTGGTAACTACTCGGTTGGCTGGCGAGTAGGGGGTTAATAGGCTAATCGGCAAGTTAATCGGCCATTTAATCAATTAATCGGACGATTTATCAGTTTATCGGCTACTCGGTGACCCTATGAGTAGGGATTAATCGGCAAGTTAACTGGTTAATCAGATGAATTCTTGAACAGGGATCGGGGCACAGTTAAACCCCGCCGTGGACGCCGCACTATGAGAGTTCCTGCGCGAGAATTGGGACATATTTGCCTGGCACCCCTCAGACATGCCAGGAATCCCACGCAGGCTGGCCGAGCACAGCCTCAATATCCTAAAGGGATTCAAGCCGGTCAAGCAGGCTCTTCGGCGTCTCTCTGAACCTAAGAGACAAGCTATGGGAGAGGAACTAGCCAAATTATTGGAGGCCGGATTCATTAGAGCAATAAAACACCCGGACTGGCTAGCAAACCTGGTGATGGTACCAAAGAAGGACAAATCCTGGCGCCTATGTGTCGACTTCAAGGAGCTCAACAAGGCTTGCCCAAAGGATCCCTTCCCCCTCCCCCGCATTGATCAAATTATCGATGCTACCGCTGGACACGAGTCACTGTGTTTCCTCGACGCATACTCCGGCTACCACCAAATCAAGATGGCGGAGTCCGACCAAGCCGCAACGGCATTTATCACACCATACGGCCCCTTCTGTTTTAACACAATGCCTTTTGGGCTAAAAAACGCCGGCACAACATATCTGCGCATGATTCAGACATGTTTGGAGAAATAGATCGGCAAAACAGTAGAGACATACGTAGATGATGTGGTCGTTAAAACCAAACACGTCGACTCTCTAATAGACGACTTGAGGCTCACATTCGACAACCTCCGAACATACGACATCAAGCTCAATCCGGGAAAATGCGTTTTCGGTGTACCGGCCGGAAAGCTCCTGGGCTTCATTGTCTCTAGTAGAGGAATTGAAGCTAATCCGACCAAAATCCGAGCTCTGTCATAGTTGGCTATACCAACGGACCTCAAACAAACCCACAAACTAACTGGATGTGTGGCGGCTCTAAGCCGCTTTATCTCCCGCTTAGGAGAAAAGGCATTACCCCTTTATCGCCTCCTTCGGCGCACCGAACACTTCGAGTGGACGGACGCTGCCACAGCCGGATTGGAAGAAATAAAAGCCATACTGGCAACCAACCCAATCCTGGCCGTGCCAAACATCGGAGAACTAATGTTGTTGTACATTGCGGCAACTCATCAAGTTGTAAGCGCAGTGCTCGTCATCGAACGAGAAGCGGACAGATATAAATTCCCTCTTCAAAAGCCAGTATATTATGTATCCACTGTCCTCACTCCATGCAAATCGCGGTACCCACATTATCCAAAGATAGCCTATGCGGTATTCATGGCATCCCGGAAGCTGCGACACTACTTTCAAGAGTGTTCGATTACAGTAGCCTCGGAAGTGCCACTTAATGATATTATAAATAACCGCGATGCCATGGGCCGGATTTCCAAATGGGCCATTGAGCTCCTCCCATTCGACATAACATACAAACCTCGGCAAGCCATTAAATCGCAAGTATTGGCCGACTTTGTCGCCGAATGGACGGAAGCCGAACTCACTAAAGAGTATGACGCATACTCCAATTGGATCATGCACTTCGACGGCTCCAAAATGCTGGCTGGTCTGGGGGCTGGCGTCATCCTGACGTCCCCAACCGGAGATACAATGCAATACGTACTGCAGATACTGTATACAGACTCCAACAATGCAGCCGAATACGAAGCCCTGTTACATGGTCTTTGGATGGCAGTTTCCATGGGCATCCAACGCCTGGAGGTGCATGGGGATTCGAACCTCGCAATATCCCAAATAAATGGAGACTTCGATGCCAAGGATCCGAAGATGGCGGCCTATCAAAACACCGTCCTAAAGATGTCAGCTCGGTTCGAGGGACTCGAATTTCACCATGTGGCTCAGGAAAACAATCAAGCGGCGGATATCCTCGCCCGCATCGGTGCAAAACGCGTTGCGGTCCCCCCAACATCTTTTTGGAGAGGTTGTTTAAGCCATCCGTGGTATGGGAAGGGGACACCGGTAACAATAATCCGGACCCGGCCAAAATGCCCGATACCGAACACTCTGACATAATCAGAGGCTCTGCCACCGAAATAACACCTTTAGCCCATGTCATAATGGCGATCATTGCCCCGTGGACAGAACCATTCCTGGCCTACCTAACTAGGCAGGAACTTCCCAAGGACCAAAATGAGGCACACTGCATAGTGCTGCGATCTAAAGCCTATAGGGTCCATGAGGGAGAGCTGTATAAAAAAAGCACTACCGGAGTCCTTCAAAGGTGCATCTTCGAAGAGGAAGGGCGGAAGCTTTTGGCAGAAATTCACGCCGGACTCGGCGGCCACCACGCCACAGCCCGGGCCCTTGTAAGCAAGGCCTTCCGTACATGGTTTTATTGGCCGAAGGCCCGGGTAGACGCACAGGACTTGGTCCAACGCTGCGCCGGTTGCCAGCTTTTTGCAAACCAAAGCCACATGCCACCCACCGCCCTCCAAACAATCCCCATTACCTAGCTGTTCGCGGTCCGGGGGCTTGACATGGTTGGACCCCTCAAATGGGGAACCCATAAGAAAAAATATTTACTGGTCATGGTGGATAAATTCACCAAATGGATAGAAGCCAAACCTGTTAAAACAGCCGAATCCGGAACAGTGATAGACTTCATATCCGGGGTCGTACACCGTTATGGCATCCCCCATAGCATCATCACTGACAACGACACAAACTTCATGGCCGATGAGGTAAAACTCTGGTGCAGCAACATGGGCATCAAGCTCGATTATGCTTCCGTCTATCACCCACAAACCAACGGCCAAGTTGAGCGAGCAAATGGTCTTATCATGAGTGGCATTAAACCCAGATTAGTGCGGTCCTTAAAGGATTCTAACACACACTGGGTACAGGAGCTCGACTCCATACTCTGGGGGCTGCGGACCACGCCGAATCGTACTACCGGATATACACCCTTCTTTATGGTGTACAGCGCAGAGGCAGTTCTGCCCTGCGACATAATTCATGACTCACCTCGAGTGCGCATGTACGAAGAAAGAGAAGCCGAGCTTGATCGGCAGGACAGTCTGGACACCCTGGAGGAGGAGCGCGACGTGGCAAAAGCCCGTTCCGCATTTTATCAGCAACAGGCTCGCAGATACCAAAGCAGAGAAGTACGAGCCAAAACTTATAACATTGGCGAGTTAGTTCTACGCCTGCCGGAGAAGAAAAAGTCCAAGCTCGAGCCCAAATGGGAAGGTCCCTTCATTATTGACCAAGTTCTGACCGGTGGAGGGTACCGTCTGCAGGATGCATCGAATAATCGACTTGAGCCGAACCCATGGAACGCAACCAGGCTCCGAAGATTCTACGCCTAGCGCCGGACTCTATGTTCGTCTCCTTCCTTTGTCCATTTTTTGCATATACATTATCTGTCTTTTTTCTCTTTCTTTCTTTTATTCTTTCTCTAGGCCTTCAAGGGCCAACTTGTGCCTCGCTTGCACATTATAGATGCGCTAACCACACTCATTATACCTGGGGGCTTCTTACACAGAAGCTTAATTATCTATCTGGGCTTCATGCCCAGCACATGTGTTATTCTTCCGCATGTACCTTTTCTTCGCCATTATATGCATCGATATGACTTAAGTTTTGGCCAAGCTGGGTTGCCTGGCTCTTGTATTTATGCCCTACGTTCCCGTTAATTCGGCTAGGGCATAAGGGGAGCACCTCTGCGATTGTCACTGCCGAGTCAGCCGGATGTGTACCTCATACTGGGTGAAGCCGAAAGCTAGCATTCTTAAGGGAATATTCGGTCGGTGAACAAAAGATGATTTTTATTTATTTTCCATATGTGCCCCCAGATGTTTTTTTGCCTGCGTTCCTTCTCGCAGTCTGGACATGCACTTTAGGGCATGCGTACCCAGGGAAAGGAACCCTTAACGGAACTATTCTCCCTGGAAGATGTTTCTTACTACCCATGTAATATAACATAACTAGTTGGACACTTGTCTGTTCAAGCACTAATGACCCCTACGCCCGGTCTCCATGCATACCCCGGTTCTTATATAACTGAGCGGGTATTCGGATACACTCCGGACTATCGGGTCCCGAGGTTGAAGCGAAAAGGTCCGCCATGACAAATGATTTACAATCCGGCTAGAAGGCATTATACATGTCACTTTAATTACATAGTCATACAGACTGACTAAATTCCTCTTCTATACCATCAGGCGGTCTAGCCTACAATCCTGTTGGGAATACTTTGCGGCTAATTCTACTTGCCCATAGACTAAGCTAACGGGGATCTCTTTCCCATTGGGCCCCACAGGTCCGACCTCGGCCATGTGATTTGGGTCAGCCTTGGTATACCGCGTCTTCACCATGGCCCAAGCTTCCCTGGCACCTTGACAGCAGGCAGATATCTTCCATAATCAGAAGCGCCGCCGTGCTCCCTTGAGCTTCTCCGCAAGCTCTCCAATGCCTTCTGGCAGGGAGACGGATGGCCACAAGGCCTGGGCAATACCTTGCATCACCTGCCGAACTTGTTCGTGCAGTTGTGTGAGCTCGGATAGAAGATCACCCGCAGACCCGGGCATCTCCTCTGCGGGATGACCTGTCAGCATACCTGCAGACATAACTCTGTTAGCCGGCTTCTCCGCCGTTCCCTTTTTAAGGGTTCATTCAAGCACTTACTGAATATGCCATGTCGAAGCCGCTTATTCTCCTTCTCGGAGTCCGCAAGGCGGGCTCGAACATCTTTCAGTTCCATGCTCAGCTTGGTATTGGCGTCTTGGAGATTGTTTTTCTCCCGCCTAACCTTAGTCATCACGCGTTCGCCAGCCTTTAGCTATCGTACGGCATGCTGGTCCTCCGGATTCTCTCTGGATTCATCTGCAACATCTATTGTTAGATCCGCAGCCATGCCACACGCTATATGGTACCTATCATTCTTTGAAAGAAATGTTACCAGCTGGGGACTTTTTAGGTTCCTTCAATGCGGCAACAGCGGCCCGAAGTTGGGTCTTGCATTCCTCCAGCTCCTGTGACAGTCGAGTATTCTCCTCTGTAAGAACCTGCACAACAAGATGATCCTTAAATCAGTTCTGCTAACTGTTTCAAGTCTCAGGGGCTACTGATACATATAATCGTTAGATTTTCTTACCGATACATCCTTTACATACTGGTCCGTGGCTCTGGCTAGACCATTTTGAGCAGCACGGAGGTACGCCTCTCCAGAATTGAAGGCATCAAATGCCTCTGGTGAGAAGCAAGCGTCGCGGAGTACGGCCCAGCGACGCCTATGATTCATGGCGCTCTCCACTTCTGAATTTGTAGAGGATAGCCTATCCGTATCCTCTATAGCTGGAGTATCCGGCGTCCGCCCCATGTCGGCTTCCGCCTCTATGTCCGGTCCTGGAGCCCGATTGGTGGAAGCGTGATCAGCAGCCTCACCGGACGTATTCCGGTGAGCGTTTTTTCTGTTAATGAAACATGGACGTCATTACATTTCAAGAAAGACGACAACCACGGAGCGGGGTTCCTGTCATACCTCTGCGTCGGCGTCTCTGTCCTGACCGCCTTCCTTTTTGGCCTGCCCGGCCTCGGTGCCTCTTGTTGGCGAGTTGCTGCGGGTTCGACATGGCGTCCCGAATGCCTTCCCTATAAAACACCATATGTATATGGTAGGTGAAGTGTCTAAAAGGGGATCCTAGTTTTTGGAGTTGGGATTTTTGGTTTTTCTTACGTGCGACACAGGAAGCAGTCCGGGATAGTCGGTCGTAATGGCCACCATTGCGTCATCACAACTTAATTGATAGAACTGCCAGTCTATCAGCTCCACGAATATGTCCGGATCTTCTTCGAGTCCGGGACCGAGGGCCCGGTCAGGGTCCTCTGGTTGTGCAGATGGGCTGCTGACCTCCCTTATGGCTTTTCGCAGTTCCTGCCGCAAAATGGCAAGGTGAGTACCTACGACAAAGAATGCGGGAAGAATGGGAGTAAGGAGATATAACTCACCCAGCTTGGAGGGTTGTACATGGAGAATCCATCCCGTGGCTTGATGCGGATGAACTCCTCTTCCTCTCCCTTGAACAATTCAGACAGAATTTTTGCTAAAGTGGCAGCGTTGTCCGGACCCTTACGCCCGCAACGGGTGGCGTCATCTTCCCCGTTAAAACACCACAGGGGGTGCCCTCAATATTGAAGTGGTTGCACTCCCCGCATTATACATATTGACATAACCTTGATTACTGTCAATCCTGATTGAGCCAGTGCTTTAATCCGGTTCATCAGATAAAGGACTTCTCCGTTGTCTTCCTCCTGGGGGCTCCGTGGGCGCCAACTTCGGCGTTTCTTCAAAGGAGCATTGTTGAACTCAGGAAGACCCCGCCGAACAGGGTCCAGAAGGGGGACGTCCTCCATATAAAACCATTCCGAAGGCCAGTCTTCAGACGTCTTCTTCGGAGTACCGGACAGGTATCCGGTTTCGGCGATGCGCCATATTTCGGCTCCGCCCACTTGATAAAGTTGTTGGGTTTTGTAGTAATTTCAAAAAATTTTCCTACACACACGCAAGATCATGTGATGCATAGCAACGAGATGGGAGAGTGTTGTCTACGTACCCACGCAGACCGACTGCGGAAGCGTTGACGCAACGTAGAGGAAGTAGTCGCACGTCTTCACGATCCAACCGATCAAGCACCGAAACTACGGCACCTCCGAGTTCGAGCACACGGTCAGCTCGATGACGATCCCCGGACTCCGATCCAGCAAAGTGCCGGGGAAGAGTTCCGTCAACACGACGGCATGGTGACGATCTTGATGCACTACGGCAGCAGGGCTTCGCCTAAACTCCGCTACAGTATTATCGAGGATTATGGTGGCTGGGGGCACCGCACACGGCTAAGGAATAGATCACGTGGATCAACTTGTGTGTTCTAGGGTGCCTCTACCTCAGTATATAAAGGACCAAAGGGGGGGAGGCTGGCCGGCCACAAGGGGTGCGCCAGGAGAGTCCTACTCCCTCTGGCAGTAGGATTCCCCCCCAATCCTAGTTGGAATAGGATTCGCGGAGGGGGAAAAGAGAGAGGGGGGGCCGGCCACCTCTCCTAGTCCTAATAGGACTAGGGGAAGGGGGAGGCGCACAGCCCATGTAGGGCTGCCTCTTCTCTTTTCCACTAAGGCCCATCATGGCCCATTTAGCTCCCGGGGGGTTCCGGTAACCTTCCCGGTACTCCGGTAAAATCCCGATTTCACCCGGAACACTTCCGATATCCAAACATAGGCTTCCAATATATCAATCTTTATGTCTCGACCATTTCGAGACTCCTCGTCATGTCCGTGATCACATCCGGGACTCCGAACAATCTTCGGTACATCAAAATGCATAAACTCATAATATAACTGTCATCGTAACCTTAAGCGTGCGGACCCTACGGGTTCGAGAACAATGTAGATATGACCGAGACACGTCTCCGGTAAATAACCAATAGCGGGACCTGGATGCCCATATTGTCTCCTACATATTCTATGAAGATCTTTATCGGTCAGACCGCATAACAACATACGTTGTTCCCTTTGTCATCGGTATGTTACTTGCCCGAGATTCGATCGTCGGTATCCAATACCTAGTTCAATCTCGTTACCGGCAAGTCTCTTTACTCGTTCCGCAATACATCATCTCACAACTAACATATTTAGTTGTAATGCTTGCAAGGCTTATGTGATGTGCATTACCGAGAGGGCCCAGAGATACCTCTCCGACAATCGGAGTGACAAATCCTAATCTCGAAATACGCCAACCCAACATGTACCTTTGGAGACACCTGTAGTACTCCTTTATAATCACCCAGTTACGTTGTGACGTTTGGTAGTACCCAAAGTGTTCCTCCGGTAAACGGGAGTTGCATAATCTCATAGTCATAGGAACATGTATAAGTCATGAAAGAAAGCAATAGCAACATACTAAACGATCGGGTGCTAAGCTAATGGAATGGGTCATGTCAATCAGATCATTCTCTTAATGATGTGATCCCGTTAATCAAACAACAACTCATTGTTCATGGTTAGGAAACATAACCATCTTTGGTTAACGAGCTAGTCAAGTAGAGGCATACTAGTGACACTTTGTTTGTCTATGTATTCACACATGTATTATGTTTCCGGTTAATACAATTCTAGCATGAATAATAAACATTTATCATGATTATATGGAAATAAATAATAACTTTATTATTGCCTCTAGGGCATATTTCCTTCAGTCTCCCACTTGCACTAGAGTCAATAATCTAGATTACACCCTAATGATTCTAACACCCATGGAGCCTTGGTGCTGATCATGTTTTGCTCGTGGAAGAGGCTTAGTCAACGGGTCTGCAACATTCAGATCCGTATGTATCTTGCAAATCTCTATGTCTCCCACCTGGACTAGATCCCGGATGGAATTGAAGCGTCTCTTGATGTGCTTGGTTCTCTTGTGAAATCTGGATTCCTTTGCCAAGGCAATTGCACCAGTATTGTCACAAAAGATTTTCATTGGACCCGATGCACTAGGTATGACACCTAGATCGGATATGAACTCCTTCATCCAGAATCCTTCGTTCGCTGCTTCCGAAGCAGCTATGTACTCCGCTTCACATGTAGATCCTGCTATGACACTTTGTTTAGAACTGCACCAACTGACAGCTCCACCGTTTAATGTAAACACGTATCCGGTTTGCGATTTAGAATCATCCGGATTAGTGTCAAAGCTGGCATCAACGTAACCATTTACGACGAGCTCTTTGTCACCTCCATATACGAGAAACATATCCTTAGTCCTTTTCAGGTATTTCAGGATGTTCTTGACCGCTGTCCAGTGATCCACTCCTGGATTACTTTGGTACCTCCCTGCTAAACTTATAGCAAGGCACACATCAGGTCTGGTACACAGCATTGCATACATAATAGAGCCTATGGCTGAAGCATAGGGAACATCTTTCATTTTCTCTCTATCTTCTGCAGTGGTCGGGCATTGAGTCTTACTCAACTTCACACCTTGTAACTCAGGCAAGAACCCTTTCTTTGCTTGATCCATTTTGAACTTCTTCAAAACTTTGTCAAGGTATGTGCTTTGTGAAAGTCCAATTAAGCGTCTTGATCTATCTCTATAGATCTTAATGCCTAATATGTAAGCAGCTTCACCGAGGTCTTTCATTGAAAAACTCTTATTCAAGTATCCCTTTATGCTATCCAGATATTCTATATCATTTCCAATTAGCAATATGTCATCCACATATAATATCAGAAATGCTACAGAGCTCCCACTCACTTTCTTGTAAATACAGGCTTCTCCGAAAGTCTGTATAAAACCAAATGCTTTCATCACACTATCAAAGCGTTTATTCCAACTCCGAGAGGCTTGCACCAGTCCATAAATGGATCGCTGGAGCTTGCACACTTTGTTAGCTCCCTTTTGGATCGACAAAACCTTCCGGTTGCATCATATACAACTCTTCTTCCAGAAATCCATTCAGGAATGCAGTTTTGACATCCATCTGCCAAATTTCATAATCATAAAATGCGGCAATCGCTAACATGATTCGGACAGACTTAAGCATCGCTACAGGTGAGAAAGTCTCATCGTAGTCAATCCCTTGAACTTGCCGAAAACCTTTCGCGACAAGTCGAGCTTTGTAGACAGTAATATTACCGTTAGCGTCAGTCTTCTTCTTGAAGATCCATTTATTCTCAATTGCTTGCCGATCATCGGGCAAGTCAACCAAAGTCCATACTTTGTTCTCATACATGGATCCCATCTCAAATTTCATGGCTTCAAGCCATTTTGCGGAGTCTGGGCTCACCATCGCTTCTTCATAGTTCGTAGGTTCATCATGATCTAGTAGCATGACTTCCAGAACAGGATTACCGTACCACTCTGGTGCGGATCTCACTCTGGTTGATCTACGAGGTTCAGTAGTATCTTGATCTGAAGTTTCATGATCATTATCATTAGCTTCCTCACTAACTGGTGTAGGTGTCACCGAAATAGTTTTCTGTGATGTAGTACTTTCCAACAAGGGAGCAGGTACAGTTAACTTGTCAAGTTCTACTTTCCTCCCACTCACTTCTTTCAAGAGAAACTCCTTCTCTAGAAAGTTTCCGAATTTAGCAACAAAAGTCTTGCCTTCGGATCTGTGATAGAAGGTGTATCCAATAGTTTCCTTTGGATATCCTATGAAGACACATTTCTCTGATTTGGGTTCGAGCTTATCAGGTTGAAGCTTTTTCAGATAAGCATCGCAGCCCCAAACTTTCAGAAACGACAACTTTGGTTTCTTGCCAAACCACAGTTCATAAGGCGTCGTCTCAACGGATTTTGATGGTGCCCTATTTAACGTGAATGTGGCCGTCTCTAGAGCGTATCCTCAAAACGATAGCGGTAAATCAGTAAGAGACATCATAGATCGCACCATATCTAGTAAAGTACGATTACGAAGTTCGGACACACCATTACGCTGAGGTGTTCTGGGTGGCGTGAGTTGCGAAACTATTCCACAAATTTTCAAATGTACACCAAACTCGTAACTCAAATATTCTCCTCCACGATCAGATCGTAGAAACTTTATTTTCTTGTTACGATGATTTTCAACTTCACTCTGAAATTCTTTGAACTTTTCAAATGTTTCAGACTTATGTTTCATTAAGTAGATATACCCATATCTGCTTAAGTCATCTGTGAAGGTGAGAAAATAACGATATCCGCCACGAGCCTCAATGTTCATCGGACCACATAGATCTGTATGTATGATCTCCAACAAATCTGTTGCTCTCTCCATAGTACCGGAGAACGGTGTTTTGGTCATCTTGCCCATGAGGCACGGTTCGCAAGTACCAAGTGATTCATAATCAAGTGGTTCCAAAAGTCCATCAGTATGGAGTTTCTTCATGCGCTTTACACCGATATGACCTAAATGGCAGTGCCACTAATAAGTTGCACTCTCATTATCAACTCTGCATCTTTTGGCTTCAACATTATGAATATGTGTGTTACTACTATCGAGATTCAACAAGAATAGACCACTCTTCAAGGGTGCATGACCATAAAAGATATTACTCATATAAATAGAACAACCATTATTCTCTGATTTAAATGAATAACCGTCTCGCATTAAACAAGATCCAGATATAATGTTCATGCTCAACGCTGGCACCAAATAACAATTATTTAGGTCTAATATTAATCCCGAAGGTAGATGTAGAGGTAGCGTGCCGACCGCGATCACATCGACTTTGGAACCGTTTCCCACGCGCATCGTCACCTCATCCTTAGCCAATCTTCCCTTAATCCGCAGCCCCTGTTTCGAGTTGCAAATATTAGCAACAGAACCAGTATCAAATACCTAGGTGCTACTGCGAGCATTAGTAAGGTACACATCAATAACATGTATATCACATATACCTTTGTTCACCTTGCCATCCTTCTTATCTGCCAAATGCTTGGGGCAGTTCCGCTTCCAGTGACCAGTCTGCTTTCAATAGAAGCACTCAGTTTCAGGCTTAGGTCCAGGTTTGGGTTTCTTCTCTTGAGTAGCAACTTGCTTGCCATTCTTTTTGAAGTTCACCTTCTTCTTTCCTTTGCCCTTTTTCTTGAAACTAGTGGTCTTGTTGACCATCAACACTTGATGCTCCTTCTTGATTTCTACCTCCGCAGCTTTCAGCATCGTGAAGAGCTCGGGAATAGTCTTGTTCATCCCTTGCATATTATAGTTCATCACGAAGCTCTTGTAGCTTGGTGGCAGTGATTGAAGAATTCTGTCAATGACGCAATCATCTGGAAGATTAACTCCCAATTGAATCAAGTGATTATTATACCCAGACATTTTGAGTATATGCTCACTGACAGAACTGTTCTCCTCCATCTTGCAGCTATAGAACTTATTGGAGACTTCATATCTCTAATTCCGGACATTTGCTTGAAATATTAACTTCAACTCCTGGAACATCTCATATGCTCCATGACGTTCAAAACGTCGTTGAAGTCCCGATTCTAAGCCGTAAAGCATGGCACACTGAACTATCGAGTAGTCATCAGCCTTGCTCTGCCAGACGTTCATAACATCTGGCGTTGCTCCTGCAGCAGGCCTGGCACCCAGCGGTGCTTCCAGGACGTAATTCTTCTGTGCAGCAATGAGGATAATCCTCAAGTTACGGATCCAGTCCGTGTAATTGCTACCATCATCTTTCAACTTTGCTTTCTCAAGGAACGCATTAAAATTCAACGGAACAACAGCACGAGCCATCTATCTACAATCAAACATAAACAAGCAAGATACTAATCAGGTACTAAGTTTCATGATAAATTTAAGTTCAGTTAATCAAATTAATTAAAGAACTCCCACTTAGATAGACATCCCTCTAATCCTCTAAGTGATTACGTGATCCCAATCAACTAAACCATAACCGATCATCATGTGAGATGGAGTAGTTTTCAATGGTGAACATCGTTATGTTGATCATATCTACTATATGATTCACGCTCGACCTTTCGGTCTCCGTGTTCCGAGGCCATATCTGTATATGCTTGGCTCGTCAAGTATAACCTGAGTATTCCGTGTGTGCAACTATTTTGCACCCGTTGTATTTGAACGTAGAACCTATCACACCCGATCATCACGTGGTGTCTCAGCACGAAGAACTTTCGCAACGGTGCATACTCAGGGAGAACACTTCTTGATAATTTAGTGAGAGATCATCTTATAATGCTACCGACAATCAAAGCAAGATAAGATGCATAAAAGGATAAACATCACATGCAATCAATATAAGTGATATGATATGGCCATCATCATCTTGTGCTTGTGATCTCCATCTCTGAAGCACCGTCGTGATCACCATCGTCACCGGCGTGATACCTTGATCTCCATCGTAGCATCGTTGTCGTCTCGCCAAACTTGTGCTTCCACGACTATTACTACCGTTTAGTAATAAAGTAAAGCATTACATTGTGATTTCATTGCATACAATAAAACGACAACCATAAGGCTCCTGCCAGTTGCCGATAACTCGGTTAAGACATGATCATCTCATACAATAAAATTTAGCATCATGTCTTGACCATATCACATCACAACATGCCCTGCAAAAACAAGTTAGACGTCCTCTACTTTGTTGTTGCAAGTTTTACGTGGCTGCTACGGGCTTAAGCAAGGACCAATCTCACCTACGCATCAAAACCACAACGATAGTTTGTCAAATAGACTCCGTTTTAACCTTCGCAAGGACCGAGCGTAGCCATACTTGGTTCAACTAAAGTTGGAGAGACAGTCGCCCGCAAGCCACCTATGTGCAAAGCACGTCGGGGGAACCGGTCTCGCGTAAGCGTACGCGTAATGTTGGTCCGGGTCGTCTCGTCCAACAATGCTGCCGAACCAAAGTATGACATGCTGGTAGGAAGTATGACTTATATCGCCCACAACTCACTTGTGTTCTACTCGTGCATATAACATCAACATAAATAACCTAGGCTCGGATGCCACTGTTGGGTTTCGTAGTAATTTCAAAAAAATTTCCTACGCACACGCAAGATCATGTGATGCATAGCAACGAGATGAGAGAGTGTTGTCTACGTACCCACGCAGACCGACTGCGGAAGCGTTGACGCAACATAGAGGAAGTAGTCGTACGTCTTCACGATCCAACCGATCAAGCACCGAAACTATGGCACCTCCGAGTTCGAGCACACGTTCAGCTCGATGATGATCCCCGGACTCTGATCCAGCAAAGTGTCGGGGAAGAGTTCCGTCAGCACGACGGCGTGGTGACGATCTTGATGCACTACGGCAGTAGGGCTTCGCCTAAACTCCGCTACAGTATTATCGAGGATTATGGTGGCTGGGGGCACCGCACACGGCTAAGGAATAGATCACGTGGATCAACTTGTGTGTTCTAGGGTGCCTCTACCTCAGTATATAAAGGACCAAAGGGGGGGAGGCTGGCCGGCCACAAGGGGTGCGCCAGGAGAGTCCTACTCCCTCTGGGAGTAGGATTCCCCCCCAATCCTAGTTGGAATAGGATTCACGGAGGGGGAAAAGAGAGAGAGGGGGCCGGCCACCTCTCCTAGTACTAATAGGACTAGGGGAAGGGGGAGGCGCACAGCCCATGTAGGGCTGCCTCTTCTCTTTTCCACTAAGGCCCATCATGGCCCATTTAGCTCCCGGGGGGTTCCGGTAACCTTCCCGGTACTCCGGTAAAATCCCGATTTCACCCGGAACACTTCCGATATCCAAACATAGGCTTCCAATATATCAATCTTTACGTCTCGACCATTTCGAGACTCCTCGTCATGTCCGTGATCACATCCGGGACTCCGAACAACCTTCGGTACATCAAAATGCATAAACTCATAATATAACTATCATCGTAACCTTAAGCATGCGGACCCTACGGGTTCGAGAACAATGTAGATATGACCGAGACACATCTCCGGTAAATAACCAATAGCGGGACCTGGATGCCCATATTGTCTCCTACATATTCTACGAAGATCTTTATCGGTCAGACCGCATAACAACATACGTTGTTCCCTTTGTCATCGGTATGTTACTTGCCCGAGATTCGATCGTCGGTATCCAATACCTAGTTCAATCTCGTTACCGGCAAGTCTCTTTACTCGTTCCGTAATACATCATCTCACAACTAACATATTTAGTTGTAATGCTTGCAAGGCTTATGTGATGTGCATTACCGAGAGGGCCCAGAGATACCTCTCCGACAATCGGAGTGACAAATCCTAATCTCGAAATACGCCAACCCAACATGTACCTTTGGAGACACCTGTAGTACTCCTTTATAATCACCCAGTTACGTTGTGACGTTTGGTAGTACCCAAAGTGTTCCTCCGGTAAACGGGAGTTGCATAATCTCATAGTTATAGGAACATGTATAAGTCATGAAGAAAGCAATAGCAACGTACTAAACGATCGGGTGCTAAGCTAATGGAATGGGTCATGTCAATCAGATCATTCTCTTAATGATGTGATCCCGTTAATCAAACAACAACTCATTGTTCATGGTTAGGAAACATAACCATCTTTGATTAACGAGCTAGTCAAGTAGAGGCATACTAGTGACACTTTGTTTGTCTATGTATTCACACATGTATTATGTTTCCGGTTAATACAATTCTAGCATGAATAATAAACATTTATCATGATTATAAGGAAATAAATAATAACTTTATTATTGCCTCTAGGGCATATTTCCTTCAAAAGTGGCCCCTTCTGTGTGCGGGGGACGAGGCAAAATAACCTTTTCCACAGCTCGAAATGAGCCTCGCAGCCCAGGAATAACTGGCAAAGGGCCACATAGCCGGCGATGTGTAATATGGAAGCAGGGGTGAAATTATGCAGTTGGAGGCCGTAAAACTCCAAGAGCCCACGGAGGAATGGATGAATTGGAAATCCGAGTCCCCTTAACAAATAAGGAACAAGGCATACCCGCTCCCTCGTAGAGGGGCTGGGGAAGCTCTCCGCTTGCTCCCCGCCATTGTAGGTGGCGAGCCCGGCTCGGACGGGCACCATATACGCTGGAGGGAGAAATCCCTTAGTCTGCAGTTCGACTAATCCACTGTGGGGGACTGAACACCTGTCCCAATCACCGGGCTTAGGGCTACGGGGGCGGGAGGAGGAGTTGCGGAGGTCGGCCATGTTGGAGTGGATCTTTCCGAAACGCGCTCCGATGGATTCTCGCTAGGGGAGGATGGTATGGATTGGATCTAAGAATCCCCATCCCTTCAATAGACAATTTATTTATCTGGCTAGGGGGGCAAATGTAAAAACGCCCTGGCGCCTCATATTCATTCGATACGTGGAAGATAACCCTTATTGGGCGCAGAAGCCAAGAGGTCCAACATTTATGGGACCGGACACTGCTTAACAAACGTTCAAAATTTGGAGAAGAACCCACCTTGCAATGCCGAAGACAACACTGCGCGCCGGACTCATCGTCATTGAAGCCTGGTTCAGGGGCTACTAAGGGAGTCCTGGATTAGGGGGTAAGCGGACAGCCGGATTATATCCTTGGGCCGGACTGTTGGACTATGAAGATACAAGATTGAAGACTTCGTCCCATGTCCGGATGGGACTCTACTTGGCGTGGAAAGCAAGCTAGGCAATACGGATATGTATATCTCCTCCTTTGTAACCGACCTTGTGTAACCCTAGCCCCCTCCGGTGTCTATATAAACCGGAGGGTTTTAGTCCGTAGGACAACATACAATCATACCATAGGCTAGATTCTAGGGTTTAGCCTCTCCGATCTCGTGGTAGATCAACTCTTGTACTACTCATATTATCAAGAATAATCAAGCAGGACATAGGGTTTTACCTCCATCAAGAGGGCCCGAACCTGGGTAAAACATTGTATCCCCTACCTCCTGTTACCATCCGCCTTAGACGCATAGTTCGGGACCCCCTACCCGTGATCCGCCGGTTTTGACACCAACAATAGTGCAACTTATTTGCGGCACTGCCGTTTGGGCCATATTGGTGTAAAGCGCATGAAGAAACTCCATTCTGGTGGACTTCTAGAATCACTTGGTACTTGCGAACCATGCCTCATGGGAAGGATGACTAAAACTCCATTCTCCGGAACAATGGAGCGAGCAATAGAGTTATTGGAAATCATACATACTGATGTATGTGGTCCAATGAACATTGAGGCTCGTGGCGGATATCATTATTTTCTCACCTTCACAGATGATTTGAGCAGATATGGGTATATCTACTTAAGGAAACATAAGTCTAAAACATTTGAAAAGTTCAAAGAATTTCAGAGTGAAGTGGAAAATCATCGTAACAAGAAAATAAAGTTTCTACGATCCAATTGTGGAGGAGAATATTTGAGTTATGAGTTTGGTCTTCATTTGAAACAAAGCGGGATAGTTTCGCAACTCACGCCACCCGGAACACCACAATTTAATGGTGTGTCTGAACATCATAATCGTACTTTACTAGGTATGGTGCGATCTATGATATCTCTTACTGATTTGCCGCTATCATTTTGGGGTTATGCTTTAGAGACAACTGCATTCACGTTAAATAGGGCACCATCTAAATCCGTTGAGACGGCACCTTATGAACTGTGGTTTGGCAAGAAACACAAGTTGTCATTTCTTAAAGTTGGGGCTGCGATGCTTATGTGAAGAAACTTCAACCTGATAAGCTCGAACCCAAATAGGAGAAATGTGTCTTCATAGGATACCCAAAGGAGACTGTTGGGTACACCTTCTATCACAGATCCGAAGGCAAGATATTCGTTGCTAAGAATGGATCCTTTCTAGAGAAGGAATTTCTCTCGAAAGAAGTGAGTAGGAGGAAAGTAGAACTTGATGAGGTAATTGTACCCGCTCCCTTATTGGAAAATAGTTCATCACTGAAATCAGTTCCAGTGATTCCTACACCAGTAAGTGAGGAAGCTAATGATGATGATCATGGAACTTCTGATCAAGTTACTACCGAACCTCGTAGGTCAACCATTGTGAGATCCGCACCAGAGTGGTACGATAATCTTGTTCTGGAGGTCATGTTACTTGACCATGACGAACCTATGAACTATGAGGAAGCGATGATGAGACCAGATTCCTCAAAATGGCTAAAGGCCATGAAATCTCAAATGGGATCCATGTATGAGAACAAAGTATGGACTTCTGTTGACTTTCCCGTTGATCGGAAAACCATAGAGAATAAATGGATCTTGAAGAAGAAGACTGACGCTGACGGTAATGTTACTGTCTACAAAGCTTGACTTGTCGCAAAAGGTTTTCACAAGTTCAAGGAGTTGACTATGATGAGACCTTCTCACCCGTAGCGATGCTTAAGTCCTCCAAATCATGTTAGCAATTGCCGCATTTTATGATTATGAAATTTGGTAAATGGATGTCAAAACTGCATTCCTTAATGCATATCTTAAAGAAGAGTTGTATATGATGCAACTAGAAGGTTTTGTCGATCCAAAAGGTGCTAACAAAGTGTGCAAGCTCCAGCGATCCATTTATGGACTAGTGCAAGCCTCTCAGAGTTGGAATATACACTTTGAAGCATATGGTTTTATACAGACTTTTGGAGAAACCTGTATTTACAAGAAAGTGAGTGGGAGCTCTGTAGCATTTCTGATATTATATGTAGATGACATATTGTTGATCGGAAATGATACTAAATTTCTGAATAGCATAAAAGGATACTTGAATAAGAATTTTTCAATGAAAGACCTCGGTGAAGCTGATTATATATTGGGCATCAAGATCTATAGAGATAGATCAAGACGCTTAATTGGACTTCCACAAAGCACATACCTTGATAAAGTTTTGAAGAAGTTCAAAATGGATCAGGCAAAGAAAGGGGTCTTGCCTGTGTTACAAGGTGTGAAGTTGAGTCAGACTCAATGCCCGACCACTGCAGAAGATAGAGAGAAAATGAATGTCATTCCCTATGCTTCAGCCATAGGTTCTATCATGTTGCAATGCTATGTACTAGACTTGATGTGTGCCTTGCTATTAGTTTAGCAGGGAGGTACCAAAGTAATCCAGGAGTGGATCACTGGACAATGGTCAAGAACATCCTGAAATACCTGAAAAGGACTAAGGATATGTTTCTCGTTTATGGAGGTGCCAAAGAGCTCGTTGTAAACGGTTACGTCGATGCAAGCTTTGACACTGATCCAGATGACTCTAAGTCGCAAACTGGATACATATTTTTATTAAATGGTGGAGCTATCAGTTGGTGCAATTCTAAGCAGAGCGTTGTGGCGGGATCTACATGTGAAGCGGAGTACTTAGGTGCTTCAGAAGCGGCAAATGAAGGAGTCTGGATGAAGGAGTTCATATCCAATCTAGGTGTCATACCTAGTGCATCGGGTCCAATGAAAATCTTTTGTGACAACACTGGTGCAATTTCCTTGGCAAAGGAATCCAGATTTCACAAAAGAACCAAACACATCAAGAGACACTTCAATTCCATCCGCGATCAAGTCAAGGAGGGAAACATAGAGATTTGCAAGATACATACAGATCTGAATGTTGCAGACCCTTGACTAAGCCACTCTCATGAGAAAAACATGATCAACACCAAGACTCCGTGGGTGTTAGAATCATTACAATGTAACCTAGATTATTGACTCTAGTGCAAGTGGGAGACTGAAGGAAATATGCCCTAGAGGCAATAATAAAGTTGTTCTTTATATTTCCTTATATCATTATAAATGTTTATTATTCATTCTAGAATTGTATTAACTGGAAACTCAGTACATGTGTGAATACATAGACAAACAGAATGTCACTAGTACGCCTCTACTTGACTAGCTCGTTGAATCAATGATGGTTATGTTTCCTAACCATAGACATGAGTTGTCATTTGATTAACGGGATCACATAATTAGAGAATGATGTGATTGACTTGACCCATCCGTTAGCATAGCACGATGATCGTTTAGTTTGTTGCTATTGCTTTCTCCATAACTTATACATGTTCCTATGACTATGAGATCATGCAACTCCCAAATACCGGAGGAACACTTAGTGTGCTATCAAACATCACAACGTAACTGGGTGACTATAAATATGCTCTACAGGTGTCTCCGATGGTGTTTGGTGAGTTGGCATAGATCGAGATTAGGATTTGTCACTCCGTGTATCGGAGAGGTATGTCTGGGCCCTCTCGGTAATGCACATCATTATAAGCCTTTCAAGCAATGTGACTAATGAGTTAGTTGTGTGATGATGCATTACGAAACGAGTAAAGAGACTTTCCAGTGACAAGATTGAACTAAGTATTGAGATACCGACGATCGAATCTCGGGCAAGTAACATACCGATGACAAAGGGAACACCGTATATCATTATGCGGTTTGACCGATAAAGATCTTTGTAGAATATGTGGGAGTCAATATGAACATCCAGGTTCCGCTATTGGTTATTGACCGGAGACGTGTCTCGGTCATGTCTACATAGTTCTCGAACCTGTAGGGTCCGCACGCTTAACGTTCGGTGACGAACTGTATTATGAGTTTATGTGTTTTGATGTATCGAAGGTAGTTCGGAGTCCCGGATATGATCATGGACATGACGAGGAGTCTCGAAATGGTCAAGACATAAAGATTGATATATTGGATGACTATATTCGGACACCGGATGAGTTTCGGTTGATATATTGGATGACTATATTCGGACACCGGATGAGTTCCGGGGGTCACCGGATAATTATCGGAGTGCTGGGGGGTTATTGAAACCCCTAGGGGGAACTAATGGGCCACATGGTCCTTAGTGGAGAGAGAGAGGGCCGGCCAAAGTAGAGCCGCGCGCCCCCTCTCCTCTAGTCCGAATTGGACTAGGGAAGGGGGGGGGGGGCGGCGCCCCCTTTCCTTCTCTTCTCTCCCTCTCCTTCCTTCCCCCTTCCTCCTCCTAGTAGGACTAGGAAAGGGGAGTCCTACTCCTACTAGGAGGAGGAATCCTCCTCTCCTGGCGCGCCCCAAGGGCCGGCTGGCCTCCCCCTTTCTCCTTTATATACGGGGGCAGGGGGCACCCTAGAACACACAAGTTGATCATTGATCCCTTAGCCGTGTGCGGTGCCCCCCTCCACCATAATCCACCTCGGTCATATCGTCGTAGTGCTTAGGCGAAGCCCTGCACCGGTAACTTCATCATCACCGTCATCACGCCGTCATGCTGACGAAGCTCTCCCTCTACACTCAGCTAGATCGAGAGTTCGTGGGACGTCACCGAGCCGAACGTGTGCAGATCGCGGAGGTGTCGGACTTTCGGTACTAGGATCGGTCGGATCGTGAAGACGTACGACTACATCAACCGTGTTGTCATGACGCTTCCGCTTACGGTCTACGAGGGTACATGGACAACACTCTCCCCTCTTGTTGCTATGCATCACCATGATAGATCTTGCGTGTGCGTAGGAATTTTTTTGAAATTACTGCGTTCCCCAACAGGCACCCGGGCCCAAAGTGACAAGCATTAAGCATTGCAAAGTCATATCAGCATCAATCTCAGAACATGATGGATACTAGGGATCAAGCCCTAACTAAACTAACTCGATTACATGATGAATCTCATCCAAATCCTCACTGACCAGTGAGCCTATGAAGGAATTACTCACTCCCGGTAGGGAGCATCATGGAATTGGCGATGAGGAAGGTTGGTGATGACGAAGATCGAAGATCCCCCTCTCCGGAGCCCCAAACAGACTCCAGATCTGGCCTCCCAATGAAGAACATGAGGTGGCCGGCTTCGTATCATGAAACGAGATAATTCTTCCTCTCTGATATTTTTCTGGAAAAATAGGTATTTATGGAGTTGGACTCAGGGTCTGCGGGGCCACCAGGTGGGCACAACCCACCTGGGCGCGCATGAGGGATGGGGCGCCCTGGTGTGTTTTGCTCACCCAGGGCCCCCCTCCAGTGGTTCTTGGCTTCGATTTTTTTCTTTTATTGCATAAAAATTCTCCACAAAGTTTCATTCCGATCCGAGAACTTTTATTTCTGCACAAAAACAACACCATGGTAGTTCTGCTGAAACAATGTCAGTCCGAGTTAGTTTCATTCAAATCATGCAAATTAGAGTCCAAAACAAGAGGAAAAGCGTTAGGAAAAGTAGATACGACGGAGACGTATCAACTCCCCCAAGCTTATACCTTTGCTCGTCCTCAAGCAATTCAGTTGATAAACTGAAAGCGGAAAAGAAAAACTTTTACGAACTCTTTTGCTCTTGTTTACATAAATAAGCTTAAGTAGCACCTAGGTTTTCAGCAAAGATTATAACTAACCATATCAACAACAACTCTTGAAAATTATATTAACTCATTTCAATGACATAATGAACTAGTGAGCAATAATGAAATATCTCAAATGAAAACTCCTTGTCAAAACAATCATGATATAATATGACAACAATGGTATCTCGCTAGCCTTTTCTGAGACCACAAAACATAAATGCAGAGCACCTCCAAAGTTCAAGCAGCGACTAAACATTGTAATTCATGGTAGAAAAGATCAAGCCATGATGCATCCAGCATTAACTATACACAATGCATGAGTATGACAATAGTGCTCTCAGAATCTGGCGCTTATTTGAGAAGGCGATGGCTCAACATAAAATTAAATAGATAGTCTGTTCATAGAGGGAAGCAGGGATTTGCAGCGGTGCCGAAGCTCAGTTTTTAAAACAAAGGTAAATGAAATTTTGAGAAATGCACCCTTCTTGTTTACTTCGCAACCATTAGTTATTGATATCTTCCATGTTAAACACATTAGTGGCGGTTCTCAAGTGATAAATGCAAAGATTTACTCCCCCTCCACCAACAGTCACACTCCATGGCTAGCCCGAACCATCGGGTACCGTCCATACCAACATCAGTCCTGGGGGAGTTTTGTTTAATTATTTGCAATTTGATTTCGGGACTGGGAATCCCTATTACTGCCCCTCTCATGCAAGGACGAGTGAATAAACACCTGTCACTCTATGAACAATCTAGGCACACAAAAAAGGATACTTATTTGAAGTTTTTAGAGATGGCACATGCAAATTGACTTGGAACGGCAGGGTAATACCGCATATAGGTAGGTATGATGGACTCATCTAGAATAACTCGAGTTTTATGATTTTGATGCACAAGCAGTATTTCCGCTTAGTACAGGCGAAGGCTAGCAAATAGGTTGGGAAGCGGCCAGCTAGAGAGCGAAAATGGTCATAAACAGGCATTATGCATAATGAACATTGGATACTAGCATGAGTAGGATATGAAAACCATGAACATAAATATCATGGAGGCTATGTTGGTTTTGATTCAACTACATGCATGAGCATGTGCCAAGTCAAGCCACTCGAAACCTTCATAGGAGGATACCATATCATCATACTACATCACAATCCTTTTAACACAATGTTGACATCCAAGATAAATCATTTTTTTGAGGAATTAGACAGTAGGAGAGGCTCCAACTGTATTTTCATATATGGAATGATACAAAGTTACATCACATGTACAAGTGTTTCACACATCTCCACCCCCCATGGGGGGGGTAGAGATGTGAGGCAGCAAGCTAAGAGGAAAGTACAAGTGTTAGAGTAAAGAGATTACAAAGGAGGTGATGGAGGCACCAAGGGCCTCTTTAGTTCTATGCTGTAGCATGCTAAAGTCTTCAACAAATCTATGAAGCCAGGTGTCAATGCTGGGATTGGTGCCCCTGAAGTGTTTATTGTTTCTTTCTTTCCATAAGCTCTAGGGAGCGACCAAAAATATGTTGAAGAAAAATAGTGGCTCGTCCCAGGATTGATGCATTTCATGGAGAAGTTGCAGCCTGCATGAGTATGTTGGCCAGAAGATGCCAAGTTTGTCCCAGCAATCTCGACTGAATGAGCATGAGAAAATCATGTGATCAACCGTTTCCTCCACCTGCATCCCACACAGTAGGCACGTGTGGTCATCCCCAATGTTAAAGTGCCTGCGTTTCAACATGTTCCTAGTATTGAGGCAATCATGAATGAGGAGCCACCCAAAAACCTTGATCCGCATAATGTAGTGCGATGTCCATAAGTGCGAGAAGGTAGGGTGTGTGGCCGCCTCTCTGAAACAATACTTGTAGTAGTCGGCTGCTCTGAAATCAGCTTTTCTCCATGCATAAGTCCAAACATCATTTGTGGAAGTGGAGGGCTGCATGTGCATGGCTATTTCCTGGAGATCGCGCATCTCATCCAACGCTTGAGGGGACAAGGGGAGGTGAAAGGTTTCAGCAAGCGTCGTGTTGTCCAAGAAATCTTTAACAGATATGTCTTCATGGATGGAGAAGGAGAAAGCATGGGGATGAGAGGTGGCAAGCACATCATCATGCCATAGATCTTTCCAAAGCAAAGCCATCGAGCCAGAGACAACCTGAACATGCGAGACCCCCCTGAAGATGGATGTGAGTTTGAGGATGTCGCGCCACTAGAAGGATCCCATGGGGTCAGAAGCGTGTGGGATTTTATCCGTATAATAGTTGTCCCAGAGAAGATGTACCCACGGGATGTCCAGTTTGTTGTAGAAATTGTGAAGAAATTTCAAGAGGAGCGCTTCGTTTTGGAGCTTGATGTTGATTACACCAAGGCCACCATGTTTCTTGGGCTTACAAACCATTTCCCACGCAGCCAAAGAGTTGCACTTGTCACCTTGCACTGCCTTTTTGGTCCAAAGACATCTCCTTCTGATTTTTTCTAGCATCTCGATTAGTTTCGGAGGGAATTTGAGGGTACACATTGCGTATATGAGGAGGGAAGTGAATAGTTTGCCCCCATACGACATCATTGCAATCGTGGAGGTGAGGCGTCGCTCGTCCGATCACACTAGTGGCATAAGCTCAAGAACTGTTGGTTTAGACGTGCCAAGGGGTAGCCCGAGGTATGTAAAAGGCATAGTCCCTACAGAACAGCCAAAGATACATGCCAAATCAGCCGCCAGTTCGGAGGAGGTATTGATCGGTATGAGAGTTGACTTGTGGAAGTTTATTTTCAGGCCAATGGACGATGCGTAATATGTCAGAATCCCTTTAACAATGTTAGCCTGCCGAGGACAGGCCAGCAAGACCAAGATTGTATCGTCAGTGTATTGGATTACAGGATAATCTGTTTGGCCTGCGCATGGGAAAGGAAGCTGAATCGTCCCTTGTCTGAATGCCTCATTGATGGCAGCTTGGAGGAGGTCGGTGGCAAGGACAAAAATTAGGGGGGACAGGGGGTCACCTTGTCAGACGCCACTACGACAGTGAAATTGGCAGCCGGGGACTCCATGAAGGAGTACAGAAGAACAACCTGTGGAGAAGAGGCACCTGATCCAAGAGAGCCACCTGTCGTTAAACCCCATGTGCTTCATGATATTGATCATAGGAGTATGCTCGATGGTATCAAAGGCTTTCGCAAAGTCAAGATTCAAGAGAATGATCATGCCTTTGGACGTTTGGCACTGATGGATGTATTGGAAGGCCCAAGCTAGGCAGTCTTGGATCGTGCGCCCTTTGATGAAGCCATATTGGTTCCTATGAATGAGTTGCAGAATGACACTTTGAAGATGATTAGCAAGAAGCTTGGTGATGAGCTGAAGGCAACAATTAAGCAGAGTGATCGGCCGATAGTCATTGACCGTCTCTGGAGAGTTCGTCTTGGGTATAAGGGTTATGAGGATGTCATTTATACTTGTAATGTCAAGATCACCAGCATGGAACTGATCACAGAGGTCGTAGAAGTCCTTTTTAATGATGGGCCAACATGTTTTTAGGAATGCACCAATAAAGCCGTCAGGACCAGGGGCACGGTCCGCAGGCATATCCTTGACGATATCATCAATCTCAGCGTGAGTGAAAGGGTCAGTCAAGTGATCAAGGTTGGTGTTATATTGGATTATTTCTTGGAGATTGAATTTCATCTCAGTGGGGTTGGAAGTACCCAAGTGATCTTTATAAGTTTGGAACAACAAGGCTTCTTTGCTCGATGATCCTCTAGAATTGTGCCATCATTGGTTTTGAAATTGGCAATATTATTTTCCCTGTAGCGTTCAGTTGCCACTACCTGAAAATTTTGGTGTTTTCACTCCTAGCTACTTAAGCATGGCATGAGAAACTATAATCTCTAATTGTCATTGCAAACATGTTTGATCACAATATGCTAAATCATGGATACTAGGTTAAACATATGTACAAAAACAGAACAAGTTGAGTTCATACCCATTTCTCTCTGCCACAACCAGTTCACCAAATATCGTCATTATTGCCTTTCACTTGCACGACCGAACAATTTGAAAATAATAATAGTGCAAGAGTGACGTGGATTAAGCTAGAATCTGCAAACATTTTATTCAAAGGGAGAAGACAAGATAATTTGGGCTCTTTATTAGATCAACAATAATGCATATGAGAGCCACTCAACATTTTCATCATGGTCTTCTCCTTGGTATGACTCAATAAAAAGAAAAGAATTTCAGAGAAACACACTGAAATATTTTTGGAGTTTTTAGTTTTTCTTGAAGAAGGCAAAAAAAAAAGAAAAACAAAACAAAAAACGAGAAGAACTATTTACACGGGAAAACTCCCAACAAGCAAAAGAAGAATCGAGAAATCTTTTTGAGTTTCCTTTTAAATACTACAACTAATTAAACTGGAAAGAAAATCCGAAAAGAAGCGGGAAATATTTTTTTGGGTTTTCTCAAAGTTTTCCAAACACACAAGAAGAAAGCGAGAAAATAAATCTAGCATGGATAGTACAATGAAAAGTGTGAACACCGATAAATGGAATAAAATGTATGAGGATGAATATAATGTTGGTGGAAACACATACTCCCCCAAGCTTAGGCTTTTGGCCTAGCTTGGTAATCACCACTCGTAGTAGCCACTAGGTCCCACGTTGAAGTGTTGTGGAGCAGGCACCTCAGCATCCCACTCCTGAGGCTCCTCCTCTGCTACCACCTGGGCGTTTTGGTAGGCAATGATGTCATCTGGCATGATCCTGTATCCACCCTGGCAATAGAATCAAACAAAGAAGGTGCAGGCAACGGAATAATATCACGGGTATCCTCACTGAAAACCAGGTTGTAAGGAATATGAATAGCAGTATTCTCGCCATCAATAAAGAGCTGCCATAACCTGGCAACCTAAGTAAACCTTGGGCAAGCGATAATCATGTTGGCGTATTTGAACATTAAAGTAACTCGCTAAATGAGTGGCATAAATACCGCAATGAATTTTACCCTTGATCCTATTAAGGTGTAGACAATGTGCAATAATAGCTCCTAGGCTATAAGTGTTATCGCCGTATAGTGCACAACATAAGACGACGAAATCGGGGGCACTAAGTGCACCAACCTTCTCTCTAGCAAGTAAACACTTCGCAATAAATAGAGCAAAATAGTGCACAGAAGGAAACTGCAAGCTAGTGGCAGTGACACTCGACACCCCTCTCTCATCTCCCACTGATAGAGTACGATAAAAGTCCCCGAACTCTGCAGGCCTAGGCTCTCTTATTTCCCCATTAGAAGGGATCAAGCATATATCACAAAATTCAGTAAGTGGTATCAGACGGGTTTCAACATATAAATTAAACTGCACCTCAGGAGGGTTATTCCTACTCAAAAAATGGAAGCTTTGCACAAAGGAATTTGTAAGGAGATGGTATTGTTCACACTCAGCTGCGATGAAGTCGGTGTGGCCAGCATTAGCAGAAAATTGTGCAAACTTTTGACGGCTTCCGGCTCCATCCATGAAGGGGTTGTGCAGCCATTCGCATGGGCGCACTTCTGCCATTCTCCGAGTATGGAGGTCTCTGTCCGATGATTCCCCAATGACTCCCTTAGAGTTCTTCTTGGAAGCAAACTTCGTAAAGAAACTCATCTTATTACTATAAATAAAATTTTGAAATTTTTAGTCCACAAAATTTTTGTCAACAAAACTTCACAAGATTGATAGCAACTACTCATAGAGATGCATAGAGGCCATTTCAAGCATTCGAAGTACTTAGAACTCTAATAATTCAACATGAAAGCTCATCTACAGCATTACCAAGAGTAGCTAATTATTCAAAATATAAACCACTAAAGCAAAAACTAATTGGACCAATGGAGGAGTCACATACCAAGTAGCAATCCCCCAAAACAGTATCAGAAACGGAGGTTCGAGCAAAGAGCTCGAAATCCATGGGTTTGAGAGCAAGAACACAGGAGAGAGAGAGAGAGCAATGGTGAATTTTTTCTGGAGGTAGGTGATGACATGGGCTAAAGAGATAAGTGAGGGGCCCACGTAGGGACCACTACCCACCAGGGCGCGCCTGGGGTTGCTGGCGCGCCCAGGTGGGTTGTGCCCACCTGGTGCACCCCCTCTGATGTTATTTGTACTAAAAATTCAGAAATATTCAGAAAAATTATATTAAATTTTCAGGGCATTCTGAGAACTTTTATTTTGGGTCATTTTTATTGCACAGAAAATCCAGAAACAGGATAAACATGGCATTTTATTTTATTTAACTAAGAAAACAGAAAACAAAAGGCAAGGACAGAAGGTTGTGCCTACTAAGTTCATCAACTTCATACCTCTCAAAAGTGACCCATTAATAAGGTTGATCAAGTCTTATTAACAACCACCTTCGATTAAAATGAAACCGAAGAACTTTTGTGAAACGGTAAGTTACCTCAACGAGGATATGCATATCCCCAACAATAAGTATATCATATTTCTTTTTTGGCAGAAGGTAGAGGTAGTTGAAAACTTCCAATAGTGATTGTCGAAGATTTTTCAATAACATTTATACCATTCACTTGGAATTGTTTCTTCGGAAAGTGCACCGTATGCTCATTACCATTAATATGAAAAGTGACCTGATACGTCCATTTTGCATCATGCTTTTACATTGGTATTTATTGCATTATGGGCTGTTATTACACATTATATCACAATACTTATGCCTTTATCTCTTATTTTATAAGGTTTACATGAAGAGGGAGAATGCCAACAGCTGGAATTCTGGACTAGAAAAGGAGCAAATATCAGAGACCTATTCTGCACAATTCCAAAAGTGCTGAAACTTCACGAAGAATTATTTTGGAATATATAAAAATATTGGGCGAAGAAAGCACAAGAGGGGGACCACCAGCCATCCACAAGGGTGGGGGGAGCGCCCCTGCCTTGTGGGCCACCTAGCAGGCCCCCGATGCCCATCTTCTGCTATATGGTGTGTTATGACCTGGAAAAAATCAAGAGGAAGCTTTCGGGATGAAGCGCCATCGTCTCGAGGCAGAACCAATCTGGGGCTCTCGCGGAGCTGTTCTGCCGGGGAAACTTCCCTCCCGGAGGGGGAAATCATCGTCATCGTCATCACCAATGACCCTCTCACCGAGAGGGGGTCAATCTCCATCAACATCTTCACCAGCACCATCTCCTCTCAAACCCTAGTTCATCTCTTGTATCCAATCTTTGTCTCAAAACCTTAGATTGGGACCTGTGGGTTGCTAGTAGTGTTGATTACTCCTTGTAGTTGATGCTAGTTGGTTTATTCAGCGGAAGATCATATGTTCAGATCCTTAATGATAATTAATACTCCTCTGATTATGAACATGAATGTGATTTGTGAGTAGTTACGTTTGTTCCTGAGGACATGGGAGAAGTCTTGTTATAAGTAATCATGTGAATTTGGTATTCGTTCGATATTTTGATGAGATGTATGTTGTCTCTCCTCTAGTGGTGTTATGTGAATGTCGACTACATGACACTTCACCATGATTTGGGCCTAGGGGAAGGCATTGGGAAGTAATAAGTAGATGATGGGGTGCTAGAGTGACAAAAGCTTAACCCCTAGTTTATGCGTTCCTTCGTAAGGGGCTGATTTGGATCCATATGTTTCATGTTATGGTTAGATTTATCTTAATTCTTCTTTGTAGTTGCGGATGCTTGCGAGAGGGGTTAATCATAAGTGGGAGGCATGTCCAAGGAAGGACAACACCCAAGCACTGGTCCACCCACATATCAAATTATCAAAGTAACGAATGCGAATCATATGAGCATGATGAAAACTAGCTTGACAATAATTCCCATGTGTCCTTTGGAGCGCTTTGCTTTATATAAGAGTTCATCCAGGCTTGTATTTTGCTACAAAAAGGATTGGGACACCTTGCTGCACCTTAGTTACTTTTGTTACTTGTCACCCGTTACGAATTATCTTATCACACAACTATCTGTTACCGATAATTTCAATGCTTGCAGACAATACCTTGCTGAAAACCGCTTGTCATTTCCTTCGGTTCCTCGTTGGGTTTGACACTCTTACTTATCGAAAGGACTACCATAGATCCCCTATACTTGTGGGTCATCATGACCTTGCTTTTATTGCAATCAATAACATCCCCTGCAGTATTTAAAAAGGGTCTACCAAGGATAATCGACATGTTGTCATCCTCGGGCATCTCAAGTATAACAAAGTCAGTTAAGATGGTAACATTTGCAACAACAATGGGCACGTCCTCACAAATACCGATAGGTATAGCAGTTGATTCATCATCCATTTGCAAAGATATTTTAGTAGGTGTGAGTTTATTCAAGTCAAGTCTTTTGTATAAAGAAAAAGGAATAACACTAACACTAGCTCCTAAATTACACAAAGCAGTTTTAACATAGTTTCTTTTGATGGAGCAAGAGGTATAGTTGGTATTCCCGGATCTCTAAGTTTTTTAGGTACTCCATCATTAAAAGAATAATTAGCAAGCATGGTGGAGATTTTAGCTTCCGGTATTTTTCTCTTATTGGTGATGATGTCTTTCATATACTTTGCATAAGGGTCCATCTTTAATATATCAGTCAAGCGAGTGCGCGAAAAGACCGGCCTAAGCATTTCAGGAAAGCGTTCAAATTCTTCATCATCTTTCTTCTTAGTTGATTTGGGTGGAAAGGGCATGGGTTTTTGAACCCATGGTTCTCTTTCTTTACCATGTTTTCTAGCCACAAAGTCTCTTTTATCATCATATTTTTTATTTTTAGGTTGTGGTTATCAAGATCAATAGCTGGTTCTATCTCAACATCATTATTTTGTTCTTTATCATTATCTGGTTGAGTGTCTTCATGAATATCATCATTATCTTTTTCATTATCACTAGGTGAATGTTCATTACCAGATTGAGTTTCAGCATCAAAGATAGAAACATCATTATTATCTCCAGGAGGTTTTTCTACTTCAGGTTGACTAGAGGTATGCAAAGCCCTATCATTTTTCTTTTTAGAAGGACTAGGTGCATCACTGTTAATTATCTGAGAGTCTTGTTCAATTCTTTTAGGGTGTCCCTCAGGATAAAGTGGTTCCTGATTCATTCTACTCCTCTAGCTAACATCATGATCATTGATAGTATTGTTCATTTCATCAAGCAATTCTCTTTGAGATTTAACAACTTGTTCTAACTGAGTATGAACCATAGAGGCATGTTTTCCTACACCTCTAACATCATTAGAGATTCTAAATCACAAGTCACTCAAACGAGCAATCATATCAGAGTTGTATTTCAATTGTTTCATAACATTTTCATTGAAGTGATCTTGTTTTCTAATGTAGTTATCGAACTCATAAAGGCATTTACTAGGATGCATATTATAAGGTTGTCCTTTTCATTAGGTTTCATTAAAGAGTTTACCTCTACCACCTTGGGTGGTGGTGTATCAAGTCCATGTATCTCTTTAATAGGAGGTAAATTTGTAACATCCTCTACTTTAATACCTTTTCCTTCATACATTTCTTTGCCTCTTGCATATCTTCAGGACTGAGATATAAGATGCCCATCTTCTTCGGAGTGGGTTTAGGAGGTGGTTCAGGAAGAGTCCAATCATCATAATTTTTCAATATGTTATTCAGTAATTCCTCAGCTTGTTCAACAGTTTGTTCCCTGAAAACACAACCAGCACAATTATCTAGGAAGTCCCTAGAAGTATCAGTTAGTCCATTGTAGAAGATATCAAGTATTTCATTTTTTCTTAACAGGATGATCAGGCAAAGCATTAAGCAGATGGAGAAGCCTCCCCCAAGCTTGTGGGAGACTCTCTTCCTCAATTTGCACAAAGTTAAATATTTCCTATAAGGCAACTTGTTTCTTATGAGCAGGAAAACATTTTTCGGTGAAGTAGTAAATCATACCTAGGGACTACGCACACGACCAGGAGCAAGAGTATTGTACCATATCTTAGCATCACCCATTAATGAGAATGGAAATAATCTGAGGATATAATAAAAGCGAATCTTCTCATCATGAGCAAATAGGGTGGCTATATCATTTAATTTGGTAAGGTGTGCCACAACAGTTGGAAAGGATCAGATTCAACCAAAGTAATTAACTCTGGGTCGATAGAGAATTCATAATCCTTATCATCAACATAGATAGATGAAGTAGCAAACTTAGGACACATTATTCTAGCATTCAAAGATTTTTTTCCTTCAGTTTGCATAATAATTTCTTTAGATCATCTCTATCATTGCAAGCAAGAAAGTCCCTAGCTGTCTCCTATCCATAACATAACCTTCAAGTATCTTAGGCATTTCATACCTAGGAGGGCTAGGTCGAATAGGTGTTTCAAGATTTTCAATTTTAGTGATCTCATCAATTTCAGTAATTTCATTCTCTTTAGCTCTAGCAATTTGCACTACAAAAAAATACACTTCTGTGATGATATGTGTTTGTCACAGTAGGTCATGTTTTCTATCATGCATGTACATCCATGACGATTTTATGACAGAATCAAGATAGTCATACATGTGCTGTCGTAGAAGTGTTCCATGACATTAACAAAATTATCATCACGAAAGTGTCCACTTCCATGAAGATGAATTGAGCGTCATAGAATTGCTTTCGTCAAGGGTAACCGACATGTGGCATCCATCGTAACGGGTCGCCGTGAAGCTATCGGGTTCCGGTTTGGATCCGATAACCCGTTAACAGCCCGGGCCAATGGGGATTTTCCACGTGTAAAATTATCAATGGCCAGAGGAACCACGTGTTGGCTCACCGTTGGGACATATGTCATCCACTCATTGGACCGAAGGTGCCTATGATACATTGACACGTGGCACGGCCCAACAGAGGCCCATTCCGGTGAAAAGGCTGGCCCATTTGACTTGGTCAAAAGGTAGTGGGCCAACCCACAGAAAGCCTGTTAACGTCATGTTCGCGTATAGCCCATTTACAACCCGCTAACTCACGACCCGTTATGGCCTATTCGAATTAGGCCCGGTAGCGTCATCTGGGCTGTCCAATATGATTCCAGCCCGTTGTAACTTCCAGCCCATGATGTCTTTCGGCCCATATGAGGTCCTTTGTAACTCTTGGCCCATTAACGACCCGTGGTGAAACTGGCCCGTAATGAACAGTGTATCGCTTTATACCCATTAACGGCCCATTGTTCCATTGGACCGTTTCCAGCCTGTGTTATCTTTCGGTCTTCTCAGGGCCCATTTATTCTTGGGATCATTTCCAGCATTCGGTTACTTACGGCCCATTACTGGCCTTTTCTTCTTGTGGGCCAAATTCAGCCTGTGGTTACAGTCGGCCCGTTTGTGGCCCGTTAATCCGTTGGGCCATTTTATAGCATCATCAAATACGACACATTAACGACAGCCCATTATGGCCGACCCATGAATGGGCTATTCCAACTCTAGCCCATTATTGGCCCATGTTTGGCATATCGACTATACGGCCCGTAGACGGCCCATTGAGGCTACGGCCCATAGAAGGCCCATTGTTTCTAGGGCCCGTAGAAGGCCCATTATTTTTATGGCCCGTAGAAGGCCCATTGTTTCTACGGCCCTTAGGAGGCCCAGGGTCACTACAGTAAATATGTAGCCCATGGTTATTGTGGCCTAGTTTAAAAAAATAGGTTATTGCGACCACTAGCAAACTACGGAAAAAGAACTGCACTGACTACAAGAAAACAAATAAACAAGACAACAAGGAAATAAATAAGCAATCAACTTATGCTAGGCTATCACGGCTCTTACACATATTACATCCACTGGGCATCAAAGTTTGCCATGAGTGCAAATATAGGGAACAAAGCAGCATATCGCATACATTGGTTGTCAAAATTGGCGACCAGTGCAAATAAACGCCGCAGAAAAACAAGTCCAGAACTGAAACCACTGCAGAAGAGCTCAATAAACAATATCCTGGGTACCCATAATGCTGGCAAGATGCTTACCAAGCTTATGAACTTTCTCTTGTTTGGCGCTTAATTCCTCCAGCGCTTGCTGTTGCACCAGAAAGTATGCATCTGAATTCTGCAGGGACTTCCTTAGTCCTTCGGCTTCTTGCCGCAGCACAGCCGACTGATGCCTTTCATCTTGTAGCTGATACTGAAGAAGCCGAAGTGATTTAGGTAGTGAGTTCGAAGAGCTTGTGCCAGCGATACTGGCCAGTAACTCGAACACTACATCAACGCAGGACTGTGGGGTTGTCTCAGTGTCTACAAGATCATTTTTATCATCTTTCTTGGAGACCAACAGGGTTGTCTCACTATCTTGAACCTTATCTGCATTACCTTCTCTACCATTGCAAAGTGGGGTGCTCTTCTCCAACATTCTGTTTGCATTCTACTAGAGAAACAAGCAGACACATCACAGGTTTAGCATGTAGTATACGAAACTCATTCTGGTAAACCAGTTCAGTAGTAAGGTGGTCAGGATAACAACATGAAAGAAACATATATCTATGTACTATGGTCACTGTATTGTCCATATCATTCTAGTTTATGTTGCCAAATCCAGATAGAGACATAGTTCTAATCATATATTTTTAAGACACAATAACATAGACAAAATATAAGTGTGAGAAACTACACTACTGCAGGATGCTGCTAACGCGACACTACGATCGGAGACCCTTCGATGAAACTGTGTGTGATGCAATAATTGCAAATGGTGGTGTAAAAGAACCGTCAAAAAAGGTGCAAAATGTTTGCGATGGAGGATGCATCAAACACGGTTCAGATTTTAGTTGCGTGTGTGATGCAGGGCATACGGTTCAGTGTTGGGGAATGTAGTAATTTCAAAAAAATTCCTACGCACACGCAAGATCATGGTGATGCATAGCAACGAGAGGGGAGTGTTGTCCACGTACCCTCATAGACCGAAAGCGGAAGCGTTAGTACAACACAGTTGATGTAGTCGTACGTCTTCACGGCCCGACCGATCAAGCACCGAAACTATGGCACCTCCGAGTTCTAGCACACGTTCAGCTTGATGACGATCCCCGGACTCCGATCCAGCAGAATGTCGGGGAAGAGTTCCGTCAGCACGACCGCGTGGTGACGATCTTGATGTTCTACCGTCGCAGGGCTTCGCCTAAGCACCGCTACAATATTATCGAGGATTATGGTGGAGGGGGGCACCACACACGGCTAATAGATCAATGAGCAATTGTTGTGTCTCTAGGGTGCCCCCTTGCCCCCGTATATAAAGGAGCAAGGGGGAGGAGGTGCGGCCAGGCAAGGGGCGCGCCAGGAGGAGTCCTACTCCTACCGGGAGTAGGACTCCCCCCTTTTCCATGTTGGACTAGGACTTGGGGGGAAAGAGAGAGAGAGGGGAAAGGAAAGGAGGGGCGCCGCCCCCTCCTTGTCCATTTCGGACTTGGGGGGGAGGGGCGCGCGGCTGCCCCTTGGCCTCCTCTCCTGTTCCTCCACTAGGCCCATTAAGGCCCATTAGGTTACCGAGGGGTTCCGGTAACCTCCCGGTACTCCGGTAAAATGCCGATTTCACCCGGAACACTTCCGATGTCCAAACATAGGCTTCCAATATATCAATCTTCATGTCTCGACCATTTCGAGACTCCTCGTCATGTTCGTGATCACACCCCAGAGTCCGAACAACCTTCGGTACATCAAAACATATAAACTCATAATGAAACTATCATCGTAACGTTAAGCGTGCGGACCCTACGGGTTCGAGAACAATGTAGACATGACCGAGACACGTCTCCGGTCAATAACCAATAGTGGAACCTGGATGCTCATATTGGCTCCTACATATTCTATGAAGATCTTTATCGGTCAGACCGCATAACAACATACGTTGTTCCCTTTGTCATCGGTATGTTACTTGCCCGAGATTCGATCATCGGTATCTTAATACCTAGTTCAATCTCGTTACCGGAAAGTCTCTTTACTCGTTCTGTAAAACATCATCCCGTAACTAACTCATTTAGTTGCAATGCTTGCAAGGCTTAAGTGATGTGCATTACCGAGAGGGTCCAGAGATACCTCTCCGACAATCGGAGTGACAAATCCTAATCTCGAAATACGCCAACCCAACATGTACCTTTGGAGACACCTGTAGAGCACCTTTATAATCACCCAGTTACGTTGTGACGTTTGGTAGCACACAAAGTGTTCCTCCGGTAAACGGGAGTTGCATAATCTCATAGTCATAGGAACATGTATAAGTCATGAAGAAAGCACTAGCAACAAACTAAATGATCAAGTGCTAAGCTAACGGGATGGGTCAAGTCAATCACATCATTCTCCTACTGATGTGATCCCGTTAATCAAATGACAACTCATGTCTATGGCTAGGAAACATAACCATCTTTGATCAACGAGCTAGTCAAGTAGAGGCATACTAGTGACACTCTGTTTGTCTATGTATTCACACAAGTATTATGTTTCCGGTTAATACAATTCTAGCATGAATAATAAACATTTATCATGATATAAGGAAATAAATAATAACTTTATTATTGCCTCTAGGGCATATTTCCTTCAGTATCCCACTTGCACTAGAGTCAATAATCTAGATTACACAATAATTATTCTAACACCCATGGAGTCTTGGTGCTGATCATGTTTTGCTCGTGGAAGAGGCTTAGTCAGCGGGTCTGCAACATTCAGATCCGTATGTATCTTGCAAATTTCTATGTCTCCCGCTTGGACTAAATCCCGAATGGAATTGAAGCGTCTCTTGATGTGCTTGGTTCTCTTGTGAAATCTGGATTCCTTCGCCAAGGCAATTGCACCAGTATTGTCACAAAAGATTTTCATTGGACCCGATGCACTAGGTATGACACCTAGATCGGATATGAACTCCTTCATCTAGACTCCTTCATTTGCTGCTTCCGAAGCAGCTATGTACTCCACTTCACATGTAGATCCCGCCACAATGCTTTGTTTAGAACTACACCAACTGACAGCTCCACCGTTCAATGTAAACACGTATCCGGTTTGTGATTTAAAATCGTCCAGATCAGTGTTAAAGCTTGCACCAAAGTAACCATTTACAATGAGCTCTTTGTCACCTCCATATACGAGAAACATATCCTTAGTCCTTTTCAGGTACTTCAGGATGTTCTTGACCGCTGTCCAGTGATCCACTCCTGGATTACTTTGGTACCTCCCTGCTAGACTTATAGCAAGGCACACATCAGGTCTGGTACACAACATTGCATACATGATAGAGCCTATGGCTGAAGCATAGGGAACATCTTTCATTTTCTCTCTATCTTCTGCGGTGGTCGTACATTGAGTCTTACTCAACTTCACACCTTGTAACACAGGCAAGAACCCTTTCTTTGCTTGATCCATTTTGAACTTCTTCAAAACTTTGTCAAGGTATGTGCTTTGTGAAAGTCCAATTAAGCGTTTTGATCTATCTCTATAGATCTTAATGCCCAATATGTAAGCAGCTTCACCGAGGTCTTTCATTGAAAAATTCTTATTCAAGTATCCCTTTATGCTATCCAGAAATTCTATATCATTTCCAATCAGTAATATGTCATCCACATATAATATCAAAAATGCTACAGAGCTCCCACTCACTTTCTTGTAAATACAGGCTTCTCCAAAAGTCTGTACAAAACCAAATGCTTTGATCACACTATCAAAATGTTTATTCCAACTCCGAGAGGCTTGCACCAGTCCATAAATGGATCGCTGGAGCTTGCACACTTCGTTAGCTCCCTTTGGATTGACAAAACCTTCCGGTTGTATCATATACAACTCTTCTTCCAGAAATCCATTCAGGAATGCAGTTTTGACATCCATCTGCCAAATTTCATAATCATAAAATGTGGCAACTGCTAACATGATTCGGACAGACTTAAGCATCCCTACGGGTGAGAAGGTCTTATTGTAGTCAATCCCTTGAACTTGTCGAAAACCGTTCGCAACAAGTCGGGCTTTGTAGACAGTAACAGTACCGTCAGCATCAGTCTCCTTCTTGAAGATCCATTTATTCTCAATTGCTTGCAGATCATCGGGCAAGTCAACCAAAGTCCACACTTTGTTCTCATACATGGATCCCATCTTAGATTTCATGGCTTCTAGCCATTTTGCGGAATCTGGGCTCACCATCGCTTCTTCATAGTTCGTAGGTTCATCATGATCTAGTAGCATGACTTCCAGAACAGGATTGACGTACCACTCTGGTGTGGATCTTACTCTGGTTGATCTACGAGGTTCGGTAGTAACTTGATCTGAAGTTTCATGATGATTATCATTAGCTTCCTCACTAATTGGTGTAGGTGTCACAGAAACCGGTTTCTGTGATGTACTACTTACCAATAAGGGAGCAGGTACAATTACCTCATCAAGTTCTACTTTCCTCCCACTCACTTCTTTCGAGAGAAACTCCTTCTCTAGAAAGGATCCATTCTTAGCAATGAATGTCTTGCCTTCGGATCTGTGATAGAAGGTGTACCCAACAGTCTCCTTTGGGTATCCTATGAAGACACATTTCTCCGATTTGGGTTCGAGCTTATCAGGTTGAAGCTTTTTCACATAAGCATCGCAGCCCCAAACTTTCAGAAACGACATTTGGTTTCTTGCCAAACCACAGTTCATAAGGTGTCGTCTCAACGGATTTTGATGGTGCCCTATTTAACGTGAATGCGGCCGTCTCTAAAGCATAACCCCAAAATGATAGCAGTAAATCAGTAAGAGACATCATAGATCGCACCATATCTAGTAAAGTACGATTACGACGTTCGGACACACCATTACGCTGTGGTGTTCCGGGTGGCGTGAGTTGCGAAACTATTCCGCATTGTTTCAAATGTAGACCAAACTCGTAACTCAAATATTCTCCTCCACATACAGATCGTAGAAACTTTATTTTCTTGTTACAATGATTTTCAACTTCACTCTGAAATTCTTTGAACTTTTCAAATGTTTCAGACTTATGCTTCATTAAGTAGATGTACCCATATCTGCTTAAATCATCTGTGAAGGTGAGAAAATAACGATATCTGCCACGAGCCTCAACATTCATCGGACCACATACATCTATATGTATAATTTCCAACAAATCTGTTGCTCTCTCCATAGTACCGGAGAACGGCGTTTTAGTCATCTTGCCCATGAGGCACGGTTCGCAAGTACCAAGTGATTCATAATCGAGTGGTTCCAAAAGTCCACCAGTATGGAGTTTCTTCATGTGCTTTACACCGATATGACCTAAACGGCAGTGCCACAAATAAGTTGCACTATCATTATCAACTCTGCATCTTTTGGTTTCAACATTATGAATATGTGTATCACTACTATCGAGATTCATCAAAAATAGACCACTCTTCAAGGGTGCATGACCATAAAAGATATTACTCATATAAATAGAACAACCATTATTCTCTGATTTAAATGAATAACCGTCTCGCATCAAACAAGATCCAGATATAATGTTCATGCTTAACGCTGGCACCAAATAACAATTATTTAGGTCGAATACTAATCCCGAAGGTAGATGTAGAGGTAGCGTGCCGACCGCGATCACATCGACTTTGGAACCATTTCCCACGCGCATCATCACCTCGTCCTTCGCTAGGGTTCGCTTAATCCGTAGTTCCTGTTTCGAGTTGCAAATATTAGCAACGGAACCAGTATCAAATACCTAGGTGCTACTGCGAGCTCTAGTAAGGTACACATCAATAACATGTATATCACATATACCTTTGTTCACCTTGCCATCCTTCTTATCCGCCAAATACTTGGGGCAGTTCCGCTTCCAGTGACCAGCCTGGTTGCAGTAGAAGCACTCAGTTTCAGGCTTAGGTCCAGATTTGGGTTTCTTCTCCCGAGCAGCAACTTGCTTGCTGTTCTTCTTGAAGTTCCCCTTCTTCTTCCCTTTGCCCTTTTTCTTGAAACTAGTGGTCTTGTTGACCATCAACACTTGATGGTCCTTCTTGATTTCTACCTCCGCAGCCTTTAGCATTGCGAAGAGCTCAGGAATTGTTTTATTCATCCCTTGCATATTATAGTTCATCACGAAGCTCTTGTAGCTTGGTGGAAGTGATTGAAGAACTCTGTCAATGACACTATCAACAGGAAGATTCACTCCCAGCCGAGTCAAGTGATTATGGTACCCAGACATTCTGAGTATATGTTCACTAACAGAACTATTCTCCTCCATCTTGCAGCTATAGAACTTATTGGAGACTTCATATCTCTCAATCCGCGCATTTGCTTGAAATATTAACTTCAACTCCTGGAACATCTCATATGCTCCATGACATTCAAAACGTCGTTGAAGACCCGGTTCTAAGCCGTAAAGCATGGCACACTGAACTATCGAGTAGTCATCAGCTTTGCTCTGCCAGACATTCATAACATCTGGTGTTGCTCCAGCAGCAGGCTTGGCACCCAGCGGTGCTTCCAGGACGTAATTATTCTGTGCAGCAATGAGGATAATCCTCAAGTTACGGACCCAGTCCGTGTAATTGCTACCATCATCTTTCAACTTTGCTTTCTCAAGGAACGCATTAAAATTCAACGGAACAACAGCATGAGCCATCTATCTACAATCAAACATAAACAAGCAAGATACTATCAGGTACTAAGTTCATGATAAATTTAAGTTCAATTAATCATATTACTTAAGAACTCCCACTTAGAAAGACATCCCTCTAATCCTCTAAGTGATCACGTGATCCAAATCAACTAAACCATAATCGATCATCACTTGAAATGGAGTAGTTTTCAATGGTGAACATCACTATGTTGGTCATATCTACTATATGATTCACGCTCGACCTTTCGATCTCAGTGTTCCGAGGCCATATCTGCATATGCTAGGCTCGTCAAGTTTAACCTAGTATTCTGCGTGTGCAAAACTGGCTTGCACCCGTTGTAGATGGACGTATAGCTTATCACACCCGATCATCACATGGTGTCTGGGCACGATGAACTTTGGCAACGGTGCATACTCAGGGAGAACACTTTTATCTTGAAATTTAGTGAGAGATCATCATATAATGCTACCGTCAATCAAAGCAAGATAAGATGCATAAAAGATAAACATCACATGCAATCAATATAAGTGATATGATATGGCCATCATCATCTTGTGCTTGTGATCTCCATCTCTGAAGCACCGTTATGATCACCATCGTCATCGACGCGACACCATGATCTCCATCATAGCATCGTTGTCGTCTCGCCAATCTTATGCTTCTACGACTATCGCTACCGCTTAGTGATAAAGTAAAGCATTACAGGGCGATTGCATTGCATACAATAAAGTGACAACCATATGGCTCCTGCCAGTTGCCGATAACTTGGTTACAAAACATGATCATCTCATACAATAAAATTTAGCATCATGTCTTGACCATATCACATCACAACATGCCCTGCAAAAACAAGTTAGACAACCTCTACTTTGTTGTTGTTGCAAGTTTTACGTGGCTGCTACGGGCTTAGCAAAAACCGTTCTTACCTACGCATCAAAACCACAACGATAGTTTGTCAAGTTGGTGCTGTTTTAACCTTCGCAAGGACCGGGCATAGCCACACTCGGTTCAACTAAAGTTGGAGAAACTGACACCCGCCAGCCATCTGTGTGCAAAGCACGTCGGTAGAACCAGTCTCGCGTAAGCGTACGCGTAATGTCGGTCCGGGCTGCTTCATCCAACAATACCGCCGAACCAAAGTATGACATGCTGGTAAGCAGTATGACTTATATCGCCCACAACTCACTTGTGTTCTACTCGTGCATATAACATCAACACATAACACCAGGCTCGGATGCCACTGTTGGGGAACATAGTAATTTCAAAAAAATTCCTACGCACACGCAAGATCATGGTGATGCATAGCAACAAGAGGGGAGAGTGTTGTCCATGTACCCTCGTAGACCAAAAGCGGAAGCATTAGTACAACGCGGTTGATGTAGTCATACGTCTTCACGGCCCGACCGATCAAGCACCGAAACTATGGCACCTCTGAGTTCTAGCACACGTTCAGCTCGATGACGATCCCCGGACTCCGATCCAGCAGAATGTCGGGGAAGAGTTCCGTCAGCACGACTGCGTGGTGATGATCTTGATGTTCTACCGTCGCAGGGCTTCGCCTAAGCACCGCTACAATATTATCGAGGATTATGGTGGAGGGGGGCACCGCACACGGCTAAGAGATCAATGATCAATTGTTGTGTCTCTGGGTGCCCCCTGCCCCCGTATATAAAGGAGCAAGGGGGAGGAGGTGCGTCTAGGCAAGGGGCGCCCCAAGAGGAGTCCTACTCCTACCGGGAGTAGGACTCCCCCCTTTTCCATGTTGGACTAGGACTTGGGGGGAAAGAGAGAGAGAGGGGAATGGAAAGGGGGGCGCCGCCCCCTCCTTGTCCAATTCGGACTTGGGGGGGGGGGGGGGGGCGCGCAGCTGCCCCTTGGCCTCCTCTCCTCTTCCTCCACTAGGCCCATTAAGGGCCATTAGGTTACCGGGGGGTTCCGGTAACCTCCCGGTACTCCGGTAAAATGCCGAATTCACCCGGAACACTTCCGATGTCCAAACATAGGCTTCCAATATATCAATCTTCATGTCTCGACCATTTCGAGACTCCTCGTCATGTCCATGATCACATCCGGGACTCCAAACAACCTTCGGTACATCAAAACATATAAACTCATAATGAAACTGTAATCGTAACGTTAAGTGTGCGGACCCTACGGGTTCGAGAACAATGTAGACATGACCGAGACACGTCTCCGGTCAATAACCAATAGTGGAACCTGGATGCTCATATTGGCCCCTACATATTCTACGAAGATCTTTATCGGTCAGACCGCATAACAACATACGTTGTTCCCTTTGTCATCGGTATGTTACTTGCCCGAGATTCGATCGTCGGTATCTTAATACCTAGTTCAATCTCGTTACCGGCAAGTCTCTTTACTTGTTCTGTAAAACATCATCCCGCAACTAACTCATTTAGTTGCAATGCTTGCAAGGCTTAAGTGATGTGCATTACCGAGAGGGCCCAGAGATACCTCTCCGACAATCGGAGTGACAAATCCTAATCTCGAAATACGCCAACCCAACATGTACCTTTGGAGACACCTGTAGAGCACCTTTATAATCACCCAATTACGTTGTGACGTTTGGTAGCACACAAAGTGTTCCTCCGGTAAACGGGAGTTGCATAATCTCATAGTCATAGGAACATGTATAAGTCATGAAGAAAGCAATAGCAACAAACTAAACGATCGAGTGCTAAGCTAACGGGATGGGTCAAGTCAATCACATCATTCTCCTAATGATGTGATCCCGTTAATAAAATGACAACTCATGTCTATGGCTAGGAAACATAACCATCTTTGATCAACGAGCTAGTCAAGTAGAGGCATACTAGTGACACTCTGTTTGTCTATGTATTCACACAAGTATTATGTTTCAGGTTAATACAATTCTAGCATGAATAATAAACATTTATCATGATATAAGGAAATAAATAATAACTTTATTATTGCCTCTAGGGCATATTTCCTTCATTCAATTCAATGAACTGTTTGCGATGAGGCGGAACAAAAGAAACGGGCAGCCAGATGAAGGCATGTGCGATATACAGAATACAGTTCACTCGGATGAACTGTTTGTGATTAGGCAACACAAAAGAAACGGTCAGCCAGATCAAGGTGTGTGCGATATACGGTATGCGGTTCACTCGGATGAACTGTTTGGGTTGAGACAAGAGAACAAAAATGGTTCAATATAACAAGATGTGTGTGATATGTGGCAAACAGGTCTGTAGTCAGAAATGTGTGCAGAGACCGATAATAACACAAATGGTTGCTGCTAATAAGACGTGTGTGTTGTGCGATGGGATTGCATACAAAACAACAACATATATATACACACTTATAAGGACATGGTTGCATAACCAAATTAAACATCCACTTACATAGGTGGCTACTACAACCATGGCATTTGCACACACCAAAGTAAACTATTACATGCATAATTACATAGGTGGCTACTACACACATGACATTCCACACACCAATAAAGTAAACTATATATTACATGCATGATTAACTAGCATAAACGATCATCTGATCATCATCTACTTCTTGTGATGCTTTCTCTGCTTGTGGCTCGATCTGGGCACATCGATTTGGGTAACGAGGCACTTCCTCATATCAATGATCCGCCTATGCATCTCGTAGCATGTGTACACGCTCTTGTTCGTGAATCGGAGGTGAGGTTCATCCAGTTGCCGCATCCAGGCCTTGTGCCAGGATACGGGACTTGTTCTCTGGGCATCCTGCTTCATCTTTTCGTAGTGGGGGTCGATGATGGCCGAGGGGAGTTCGACCAGGGAGTCCTTCGTGCTACCCCAGACCCTATAGTGGTCACGAATTTCGACAAGGTTCTTGCAGGCCAAGCCCGTAACACTGAGCGCTTTTACATCATCGGTGGTTTCCACCGTGGCGAACTTGTAGTCGGTGCTGTTGACAAACCTGTTGAAACGGTCGCAAGGCTCTGTGGCCATGTAGTAGTGGTAAATGAGCGCACACACGACTGGCCGACGGCAACCTTCTGTTCTATGCCGAGACAATCGGCGGTGTACTGGAGGTCGATGCCGACCACCTTGTACTTGTCTCGAGCAAGCAACTGCTCAACGCTGTTGAAGTAGTCGTTCACCATGGCTGGGTCGATGGTGTACACCACCAAGAGATCTGTCTCCCTCGCGTGGGTCTCCGCTCTATGCTCGCCGAACTCCATTGGAGCGCCGCTAGACATCCCCTCTCTATGTGTCATCGTGGGTGTGCTTGTTATGTTGTGGGGCGCGATCGAAAGGTTGAAGAGACTAAGGTTATAATGGCCACGGGACTTAAAGGGGAAGCCAGACGGCGAGGAATATCGGCAGGCCCTGATGGCAGTTCTAATTTGCAGAGCGTAACTCCACCACACGTAACTGCATCGCGTGGCAATGCGCGCGGCGCAGCCACATACATATGGGGACCCCGACGTGATCGTGCGCACGCCCAAACGCTGACAGAGCGCGCGCGGAGGGACGCGAGCGGAGCGCTCTGCGGTCGCCTCAACGGCGAGCAACCATATATGTATATGCATATAGCAGTTGAACTCACAAGGAAAAGTTGTCCATAAGCCGAGCGCGCCGACAGACGCGAGCAGAGCGCGCCAACGGACGCGAGCAGAGCGCGCCGCGGCACCTAATGGTGAGCACAGCGCGCTGCGGCGCCTAACGGCAAGCAGAGCTTGCCGAGGGACGCGAGAAGAGGCCGGCACAATGATACATGGCAAATAATACGAATTGTGCGAGCGATGTCGTAGACATCAAGCACGAATCAGATTAGAGTTGCGTGTGCGATACGTGGCATACAGTTGATCCATCCGAGCTGTTTGTGATGGAATAAGCTGTGTGTGTTGCGGGGAAACGCTTGCTGGTATATAACCTTAAATTTAACCAAAAAAGTGTTAATGCTTGTTACAAAAATTGTATAACTGGAAACTATGTTCAAATACGAATCCAACGATATAATCTTTGGTGACAGGCATTCATATTGTATTAGTTAAATCCTACTTATAAACTAGGACGGGGGTATAGTAGGTAATTAAATCGCAAACATTTTTTTTGTATTAACCGTTTGTGTACGTGTCATTTCGTCCTCCTCTCGCACGTCTTGTCACCCCGCTGCCGCAGACGGCTTACAGCGCAAGCTTGCGTAGCGCGCGAGGGCGTTCTTTTGGCCAAACGGTAGCTCGAAGTGGCGCCAATGAATCGTCGATGAGCCCATCCCCGCGCAACCTCGCAGGTTCCCGCGCAAGCTTCCAGTCCGACTTGGTGAAATCCCCCAAAATCCCAATGCTTTACCGGCCTGCTATATAAACCCTCACGACCGACGAGTCCCGCGTCGCATTTTCCCCTCCCTCCCTGTAGCTTATCTCCACTTCTTCTCCCACAATCGCCAATGGCACCGGTCCGTCGTCGTCTCTTAGCCACTCCGCCGTCATCAGAGGACAGCTCCAGCTGGGAGGCTACACCGCGGCGGCGGCTTAGTCCCCGGTGTAGTGTAGTGTGCGTGGCGTCCCTGTTGGGTGTGCGCGGAACACCCACCACATGCTTCGCCGCCGCAGCCCGTCGGGAGCTGTTGCCGGCCGCCGTTGCCGCCACACCACCGTCGAAAGCTAGGGCTAACGCCCGCTCCGCCGCTGCGGCCCAAAGGCGGGAGGTGGCCGTCGTGGCCGCCACCCCACTGCCGGCCATCACCCGCTCCGCCACCGCGGCCCGAAGGCAGGAGGTGACCGTCATGGCCGCCACCCCATCGTCGGCCGCCGTGGCCGCCAACCCATGGTCGACCGCCGGGACTATCACCCGCTCCGCCACCGCCGCCCGAAGGAGGGTGGCGGAGGTGGAGGCCCGCACGTGTGTCACAACCTTGCGCGCTACATCGAGTTCTGGTGGGAGGAGAAGGAGCGCCTCGTCGAGAACGCAAAGAGCCTTACCGCAGCTGTGGCCGCAGCACACGCCGACGCAGAGGTGAGGAATCAGGAGATCTACGAGCAGTCCGGCCGCTTCGAGAGGGATCATCCGGAGCGGCAGTGGGCGTTCGAGCTGGCGAGCGTCGCTGAACGTGCAGCAGCGGCAGCCACCGTATTGCATTTGTCCAGCTCATCGGTAGGCTCCTCCTCCTCCTCTGCCTCTTACTGAGCGTGCTCGGAAAAGGAGAGGCCGTCGGAAGTAGCACAAAGCTCCTCCTCCTTCGTAGTATTTAGGGGCTATTTTGTTTAGTTCATCTGACTATAGATGTGTGGTGGAACTGTACAACGTACTTAAAATTAGCTAGTATATATAGTTGAACTAACTATTTCAGTACGTGGTTGGCAATAATTGGGGAAACGTTTGGTTGGTTTAGCTATCAAGTTGAACTATTTGTATAAATTAAGAATGACTGCCTAATCTATGAATGAAATCTATGCTTAATTACTGAATTTTAGTTGCAAAAATTGGACAGTGCTAGTGATTTTTAGCTGCATATTTTGACAAATCACAGTGTTACAAGGATTGACAAATGGCAATGTTACTAGATCAACAAATGTCAATCTTTCCAATTTGACAAATGTCAACATACCCAATATGACAGATGCAAATCTTACCAAATTGTTTGTACGTGGTTGCACATAGGTCATCCAAAACAATCATTTGTGTTGAAAGGATGCACAAATCCTGCGCTGCGAATTTTCCCTCAAATTAAGGGGGAAGACCATAGCTCTCACTTTGCATACGGGTGTTCTGTCTAAAACGTTTGCAATCAAGAGCTGCAGAAATCCTTCTCAGCACATTTTCTCTTGGCTTCCCGGGGAAGCTGTCGGTTTGCATATGGGTGTTTTAACTAAAACGTTTGCGATCAAGAGCTGCACAAATCCTGCTAGGCACATTTTCCCTTGGTTTCCTGGGGAAGTTGTCGGTTTTGCATACGGGTGTTCTAACTAAAACATTTGCGATGAGTTTTTTATATTCAAAAACCACATTGAACTTTGGCTTGGGCGCCATTAATGGAGAGGATGCCAGCAAGGCGGGCAGCCATGGAAGTCAAAGTGCTCGCTTCCCGGTGAGCCTGCGCGGTGTACATCTCGCATGCTTCCCGGTGAGCCTCTGCATTGGAGTACAGCTCGCACGCCTCCTGTTTAGCTAAGCGCACCTGTCCGCACGACACCTCCTAGCCATTAAAAGAGTGAGGCATGGCGTCACGTGAATGGTTAACAGAACGCACACAATTTAAATTATACAAAACATTTGAGATGTTACAGTGGCAACTATTTGTTACAAAATGCCCTTGTTGACTGTTATTTGAGTGCGCCTTCTCTCAAAATGCACACGAAAAATACCACAACATGCTGGGTGCCATTCCATTATAGCATGCCAAGTTTCATGAATTTCAGACGAGTTTTGGATTTACTAGAATTTAAAAACAAAGTATCTCAACATTTTGCCGGCAATCAACAATGCCCTGGTGTTTGATATTCATTCCCATTTCTTGAATAGGACCTAATAATGCACCGAAGGACACATATTTGATTTTTTTTCAACCAATTTATATGCACCGGAGCATGTGCATGTAGTTCAAATTTGAATTATGCAAATAAAATGCCTAGAAAACCCAGTTAATGTATAAAAATGTCCAAACGAACCCCGAAAAATTCAAAAATTAAAAACAACACTCATGTTGTTCTATGTTGACACTAGAATTTTTTTAAAGCAATAAGAGGCAACGAATATCGTTTCGTCCCAAAAGGTGGCACGTTCGCGACCCAAACCATCACGCTTGTTGTGAGAAGCTCTAGTTTGTGAGAAGCTTATACCCAAACCTGCCCCAAATGGGACGAAATGTTTACCACAACATGTTGATGCTGCTCCATGATAGCATGCCAAGTTTCATGAATTTTAGACGAGTTTTGGATTTACTAGAATTTAAAAACCAAGTATCTCAATGTTTGTGGCCGAGTGACGGTGGCAGGGTCTTTCAAATTCATCCCCATTTCTTGCATGGGACCTAAGCATGCAACGAAGGACAAATATTTGATTTTTCAACCAGTTTATATGCACTCGAGCATGTGCATGTAGTTCAAATTTGAATTATGCACCTAAAATGCCTACAAAACCAAGTTAATGTATAAAAATGTCCAAACAAACTCCGAAAAATTCCAAAATTAAACACAACACTCATGTTGTTCTATCTTGACACTAGAAATTTTTTGAAAGCAATAAGAGGCAACGAATATCGTTTCGTCCCCAAAGGTGGCACGTTCCCTACCGAAACCATCACGCTTGTTGTGAGAAGCTCTCGTTTGTGAGAAACTTATACCCAAAACTGCCCCAATTGGGATAAATTTTTTACCACAGCATGTTGATGCCGCTCCATGATAGCATGCCAAGTTTCATGAATTTTAGATGAGTTTTGGATTTACTAGAATTTTGAAACCAAGTATCTCAATGTTTGCAGCCAAGTGACGGTGGCAGGGTGTTTGAAATTCATTCCCATTTCTTGCATGGGATGTAAGCATGCACCGAAGGACACAAATTTGATTTTTCAACCAATTTATATGCACTGGAGCATGTGCATGTAGTTCAAATTTGAATTATGCACATAAAATGCCTGGAAAACCCAGTTAATGTATAAAAATGTCCAAACGAACCCTGAAAAATTCCAAATTAAACACAACACTCCTGTTGTTCTATGTTGACACTAGAAAATTTTTGAAAGCAATAAGAGGCAACAGATATCGTTTCATCCCCAAAGGTGGTACGTTCCCTACCAAAACCATCATGCTTGTTGTGAGAAGCTCTGGTTTGGGAGAGGCTTATACCCAAACCTGCCCCAAATGGGATAATTTTTTTACCACGGCATGATGATGCCGCTCCATGATAGCATGCCAAGTTTCATGAATTTTAGACGAGTTTTGCATTTACTAGAATTTAAAAACCAGGTATCTCGATGTTTGCGACCAAGTGACGGTGGCAGGGTGTTTGACATTCATTCCCAATTCTTGCATGGGACCTAAGCATGCAACCAAGGACACAAATTTGATTTTTCAACCCGTTTATATGCACTGGAGCATGTGCATGTAGTTCAAATTTGAATTATGCAGCTGAAATGCCTACAAAACCAAGTTAATGTATAAAAACGTCCAAACGAACCCTGAATAATTCCGATTTTTTTGACGACACACCTATAATTGCATGTTCACTGCAGACAAAAGTTCTAGCAATTGAAACACCATCCTTTGGAGCTGTGACCCCATTATGTAATTCAAATCAAGACAAAAAATCAAGTAGATCGCACACAGTTTATTATCACCAACCGTGTGAGATGCAGCACAAAATATCTTGGAGCACCGTCGAAGTGTCAAGCACACTAGACAGCTCCTCAAATATCATTTCATTGTTTAATCATCACCGGTGAAAGATGGGGATGTGGACCCGCGTCGTGAGGGCAACTTCGGCGGCCCACTCTGGCGAGAGCGCGGCCGCAGCCGCCAGGCGCGTGCTAATGATACGTCTCCAACGTATCTATAATTTTTGATTGCTCCATGCTATTATATTATCTATTTTGTATGTTAATGGGCTTTATTTTACACTTTTATATCATTTTTGGGACTAACCTACTAATCGGAGGCCCATCCCAAATTGCTGTTTTTTTTGCCTATTTTAGGGTTTCGAAGAAAAGGAATATCAAACGGAGTCCAAACAGAATGAAACCTTCGGGAACGTGATTTTCTCAACAAACGTGATCCAGGAGACATGGAGTGGCCGTCAAGAAACAAGGGAGGAAGGCACGAGGCAGGGGGCGCGCCTACCCCCTGGGCGCGCCCTCCACCCTCGTGGGCCCTCCGTTGCTCCACCGACGTACTTCTTCCTCCTATATATATCCACGTACCCCCCCCCCAAACATCCAGGAGCACCACGAAAACCTAATTCCACCGCCGCAACCTTCTGTACTCGAGAGATACCATCTCGGGCCTTTTTCGGAGCTCCGCGGGAGGGGGCATTGATCACGGGGGGTCTCTACATCAACTCCATGGCCTCTCCGGTGATGTACGAGTAGTTTACTTCAGACCTACAGGTCCATAGTTATTAGCTAGATGGCTTCTTCTCTCTCTTTGGATCTCAATACAAAGTTCTCCTCGATTTTCTTGGAGATCTATTCGATGTAATCTTCTTTTGCGGTGTGTTTGTCGAGATCCGATGAATTGTGGGTTTATGATCCAGATTATCTATGAACAATATTTGATTCTCCTCTGGATTCTTTTATGTATGATTGGTTTATATTTGCAAGTCTCTTCGAATTATCAGTTTGGTTTGGCCTACTAGATTGGTCTTTCTTGCAATGGGAGAAGTGCTTAGCTTTGGGTTCAATCTTGCGGTGTTCGATCCCAGTGACATAAAGGGAACCGATACGTATTGTATTGTTGCCATCGAGGATAAAAAGATGGGGTTTATATCATATTGCATGAGTTTATCCCTCTACATCATGTCATGTTCCTTAAAGCGTTACTCTGTTCTCTTGAACTTAATAATCTAGATGCATGCTGGATAGCGGTCGATGTGTGGAGTAATAGTAGTAGATGTAGGCAGGAGTCGGTCTACTTGTCTCGGACGTGATGCCTATATACATGATCATTATCACATCCCTAGCTTCTGGCAATGCACTAGGCTAGCCTCACGAGTGTCATCATGTTAAGTTTAAAATGAACTTGAAATGGGGATTTTTTAAACCCTAGCATCAAAGGAATTCACTAGGTTCAACTCAAATATTCTCAGTGAATCCAAATGGCTTTCAAAAATGTTCATCATTTCTGGAAAATGCTAGAAGCAATAACCAGAGGTGTTGCACATTTTTCCATGACATATTTGGGCTCTGAATTAAATCATATAGTATTTGCATTTGGGCATATAAATGCTATTACATATTTTAAATGCAAAAATAATCATAAACTAAAATGTTTATTGTTGGTTATATTCCAAACAGTGGCATCAAGCAGTTTCATGATTTTTGGATCTGTTTAAGTATTTTTTTAATAAAGCCTACAGAATAATAGAAAACAGAAACTAAAATAGGAAAAGCAGAGAGGGAGAAGATACCTTACCTGGCGCTTACCTGGCCTGGCCCAGCACGGCCCGGCCCACTGGCCTGGTGCCAGTCATCGCCTACCTCTGCCAGTAGGCAGAGGAGGGACACCGCGACACCGCCGAGCTCGCCACGCCTCCTCGTGCTTGCCGCCGACTGCCTGGAGATGGCTGGAGATGCCACACACCCCCAGGCCCTCTCACTCCTCCCCCCGTGCTCATCTCCTCCCTTGTCCCCCTCGCACGCACCAGCCGAGCGTAGCCGTAGCCGCCGCTCGCCGTAGCCATGGCCACCGGCCACCCCACGCCTCGCCGACAGGCCCAGAAGCTCCGCCACTTCGTCCTCCACCCCTCACCGAGCCACGCCCCGCCGGAAGCCCTGCAGCATCGTCCCCGACCTTGTCTTCAACCTCTGACCGCCGGCGAACTAACCGGGGATTCGCTAGCTCCAGCCCTTCCCCGGCCTCGCCGTTGCCTCTGCTGGAATCACCGTGAGCCCCTGCCCCTTTCCCCTCTCTCCCCGTGCTCGTCCGCGCCTTCTAACCACCGTGGCCATCGGAGCCGATAGCTCCTCGCCGCCGGCCATGTCGCCACCGCGACCACGGCCGTGCAAGCACGCGTCCGATCCCACCGCTGCACTCACTGCACTCCCGCGGGTCGGTCACGACCATCCACGGCTCCGGACATGCCCCGCAACGGCAAACCGCCGTTGGCCGAACTTCGACTTCCGCCGCGAGCTCGCTTCCGATGAGCTCGGTCCACCCCAGCTGCTCCTGCTTGTCCTGTTAGATGCGCGCGATCGCCAGCTCCCCATAGAGCCTCTCCGCCGCTCATTTGGTCTCCTGAGCTGCGATTCCGAGCACTTCCGCCGTGTCTGGCGTCGCCGGCGACGAGCCGTGGACCAAGTCCGGCGAGGTTGACTCGTTTGACCTGGGGTTTGACACCCCCCAGGGTCACTGACGTGCAGGCCCATCCATGTTAATCTTTAGTTAGATTTAGATTAGTGCTAATTAACCCTGACAGTTAGTTTAGACATTGACCGGTGGGCCCAGGCCCTAATTAACCTAGGTTAGTACTAACGTAACACTAACTACTCTATTAGTTAGTTGTTACACTAACATGTGGGTCCCAGCTGTCAGGTTTGACCTGGGCTGGCGCCTTTGACCTGCTGACGTCACCCCGACGTCATGCTGACGCAGTTAACCTTTTTCTGGATTTATTCTTCTTCAGGAAATTCCAGAAAATAGCTAAAACTTCTAAAATTCATAGAATTTAATCAATAACTCAGAATGAAATAAGTTATATATGAAAAATGATCAGAAAAATCCAATCTATCCATCTGTACTGGTTTCATGCATGTTAGAACAACTTAACCTTGCTGTTTAGGTCAAACATGTTAATGCACTTGTATGAACCCATAACTTGAGTTTGTATTTGAATCTTTGGTTCAAATAAGCTCAAAACCTTCTGGTTGTAGTTGCATTAGCCCAACACACACATATTGCCATGTCATGATCATGCATCATGTTGTGTGTTGCATTGATTGAGTTTCCTCTCTATTGTCGGTGGTTGTCCCCTCTCGACAGACGTATTCCGACGATGAGTTCGATGACACCGATGAAGAGCTATACTATCTTCAGAAGTGCCAAGCAAGCAAAATGTCACATCCCTAGCTTCTGGCATTACACTAGGGTAACTTCATGTGTGCATCATGTTTAAACTTTGGAAGAAACTTGAAATGGGGATTGCCTAAACCCTAGCATTAAAGGAATTCACTAGGTTCAACCAAAATATTTCCAGTAAATCCAAATGGCTTTAAAAAATGTTCATCATTCTTGGAAAAAGCTGGAAACAGTAACCAGAGGTGATGCACATTTTTGCATGACATATTTGGGCTCTGGATTAAATCATACTCTATTTTCATTTGGGCATTTAAATGCTATTAAATATTTTAAATGCTCAAATAATCATAAACTAAAATGTTTACTGTAGGATATATTCCCAACAGTGATCATGAGTAGTTTCATGATTTTTGGAAGTGTCTAAGTATTTTTAATAAAACCCTAAAGACTACAGAATAATAGAAAACAAAATTAAAACAGAAAGCAGAGAGAGAAAGCAAACCTGGGGGCCCAGCTGTGGCCCAGCCCACCTCCTTCCCTTGTCTTCTTCCAGCTGCTGCCAGGAGGACGCCGGTCGTGTGCTCGCCGCGCGCGCGCCACCTCCACCCTGCCTGGCTGCCCCCTTGTCGCTCTGGCTCTCCCTCGCGACGCCACGCAGCCCCCGACCTCTCTTGCACTCTCCCTCGCCCTCATCCCCTCCTCTGTCTCTCTCTCACGCGCACGGCCGAACGCCACCGTCGCCACCGACGTCGTTCGCCGCGGCCACAGCCACCGCCTCACCTCCTCGACAGATCCACGAGCTCCGCCTCGACCCACTCCTCCTCCTCACCGCGGCAAGTGAGCCGGGACGCTCCGCAGCGTCGTCATCGCCACCGTCTTAAACCTCGGGAGCCGGTCACCGCCGACATCGATTCGTCGTCGCCAAGCCGTCCCCAAGCAAGCCGAGCCCCTCTTCGTGATTGCTGTGAGCTCTGCCACCGTTTCCCCCTCTTCCCCGCTTCGTTTGATCGTCGTAGCCGTCGCCCCCTTGATGACCGAAACACGCCGCCGCCTGAGCTCAACATCGGCGTGGCTCCGGTGACCTTTTGGTCCCGGGCGTGCGTCTGATGTGTTTGCCGCACGCTGTAGAGCAACTCACGTGCTTTGGACTGGCCGTTTGCACACCACAACACATACCCTGCAACCGCCCGAGCTCCGGCCGCCGCTGCTTATGCCGCCGTCGTCGCTACCGTCCACCTCAGGCCTCCCTGAGGCCACCTTCGGACGCGCCGTGATTCCAGCTTCCCGTAAAGCCCAGCCACACATCCATCCATTGCCGGAGTTGGCTGGAAGGGCGACTCCACCGCCGGTGATAGTCACTATTTGAGGTTAATCACCCCGCTAACTAAGCCTCTAAGCCACTGACAGCTGGGCCCCACCGAATTATTTAAACCCCTAACAAAATTAGTTAGACTTAAGTTAATCCCGGTGGACCCACGCGTCAGAGTTGACTGTGCTGACGTGGGTGTTGACCTGGCCCACATGTCCGTGACACTAATGGCACTGGGCCACTGACCGGTGGATCCCATGCACCAGGTTTTACTCTGGCCAGCCCTGTTGACCGCTGACGTCACAGTGGGGCAACGCTGACGGAGTTAAACATTTTCTGGATTTAAAATAATTCAGAAAATTCCAGAAAATAGTTAAAACTTCAAAAAACCATAGAAATTAATCTATAACTCCAAATGAAATAATTTATATATGAAAAATTATCAAAAAATCTGATCTATCCATTTATGCTGTTTTCATGCATGTTGGAACCCTTCAACCTTGCTGTTTAGGTGAAACAAGTTAATGCACTAATATGACCTCTTATTTTGGGTTTGCATTTGAATCCTTGATCCAAATGAACTCAAACCAATCTGTTCTAAGTTGCATTAGCCAAAACACACTCATTTTGCCATGTCATGAGCATGCATCATATTGTTGCATTACATTGATTGTGTTTCTTCCTTGTTTGCCGATATTGTCCCCTCTCAGTAAACGTGGTTCCGACGATGAGTTCGATGACACCGATGAAGAGCTATTACTATCTTCAGAAGTGCCAGGCAACCAAACCCCCCTTGTTGATTCCGATACAATCCCACTCTCTCGCTCCTGCTCTCTTTTACTGCATTAGGACAACAACGATTCATCTGTTACTTGCTGCGGTAGTTGAACCCCCTTATCGTCTGCATGACCTGTCATTGCCACAGTAAATAGATGAAACCCACAAGCATGAGTAGGAGTTGTTTGAGCCCTGATGTGCCTACTCATTCATGCTTGTTTGTCATGCCTGCTATTGCTTAGAGTTGTGTCAGGTCTGATTCATCGGGGATGAATTGGAAAGTTGTGAACATGTCCTAATGTGTGTGAGCTAGGTGTGTTGAACACGATTTGGTAAAGGTATCGATGAGAGGCCATGTAGGAGTACATGGTGGGTTGTTTCATTGAGGCCTTCCCTAAGAACTGAGATCTGTATGTGTGATTTAAGAATCAGTTACTACCATACATTGGGCCCGAAACCAATGGACCCTCTCGGCTTCTTAATCACCCTAGTCCTCTGTCCATGAGTTGCAACTAGTTTCTAGTGTTTGTAGGATATGTGTTGGCATCCGTGCATAGAGCTGACACCAGGGGTGGGCTATGTTGCAGTAGATACACCGTGGCTGGGCATGCCGGGCGCCCGTTTAGTGTCTCGGAACCCTGTACACATCGTTCGGGGCCGTATGTGGAAACCTCGGCTGGATTCCCTGCGGATGGAACCTGGATAGGCGATAAACCTGGACTAGAGACTTGAGTGTTAGGTAGGCCATGGACGACACCCTCGTTGGGCTTCCGCTTGAAGGTTGCCGAGTACATGTCGTGTAAACGACGGTAAGTGGTGAGAGCGTGTATGAAGAAGTAGACCCCTGCAGGGTTAACATCATCTATTCGAATAGCCCCGTCTGCGGTTAAGGACTACTTGGTTGCCTATACAGTTCATAGACAAGTGAAAGTGGATACTCTAAAACTCGCAAGATAAGTGTGAGTGCTATGGATGGCCTTCTCGTAGGGAGACAGGAGCGGATCCATAGTGGTGTATTGAATGGTGAATATGTGGACTCGTGTGCGCCACCTCAAAAGAGTTGCTTGCAGTCGTAGTTCAGGTTAGCCACTGAGTCAAAGCTGGCTTGCTACAGTTAAACTCCACCACCCCTTTATTGATACCAATGCATATGTAGATAGTTCTGATGTAAGTCTTGCTGGTTACATTTGTACTCATGTTTGCTTAATTTATGTTTTGCAGAGAGACATCAGTCTCGCTAGTAGTTCCATGTGGGCTTCGACGTTTAGCTTGCTACCTCAGCTACGATCTTGTGCCCTCGGCAGGATCTGGTAGATAGTCAGGCTTCTTAGCCTTTTTCATTTTGTAGATGTCTGTACTCAGACATGTTAAGCTTCCGCTTGTGCTTTGATTTGTATGCTATGATGGCTGGGTCATGAGACCCATGTTTGTAATATCTCGCTCCTTGGAGCCTAATGAATAAATACTTGAGTTGTAGAGTTATGTTGTGATGCCATGTTATATTTACACATATCGAGCATATTGTGTGTATGATTGAAATGCTTGGTATGTGTGGGATCCGACAATCTAGTTGTTTATCCTTGGCAGCCTCTCTTATGGGGAAATGTAGTCTAGTGCTTCCATGAGCCATAGTAGTCCGCTACAGACCGGTTCACCGGAGTCCTGTTAGCCCAGCACTACTGCTCAGGAAACTTGACTGGCCGACATGTGTTTCACTTCGTTCCCATGTCTGTCCCTTCAGGGAAATGTCACACGGTGACATCTGGAGTCCTGCCTAGCCTGCTACAGCCTGGGTTCACCGGAGTCCTGTTAGCCCAGTGCTACAGCCCGGATTCACACGCTGCTGACCGACATGCTTGATGTGATTCATGTATGCCTGTCCCCATAGGTTAGTGCCGCTTTGGGTTCACGACTAGCCATGTCGGCCCGGGTTCTCTATCATATGGATGCTAGCGACACTATCATATACGTGAGCCAAAAGGTGCAAACGGTCCCGGGCCATGGTAAGGCGACACCCGTGGGAATACCATGCGTGAGGTCGCAAAGTGATATGAGGTATTACCGCCTAGATCGATGTGACTTGGAATCGGGGTCCTGACAGCTTTGGTATCAGAGCCTGACTGCCTGTAGGATTAGCAAGCCAAACTGGTTGAAGTTGTGTCTAGAAATGCTTTAGTTATGTAAGGGAATTGATTGTGGAAGGGAACATATGGCTCTTTTACTCCTTATACCTTATGCCTTCTGATCTAAGTCACCCTCTTCTCTTCTATGGGGATTAAGAACTAGGTTTGTCATCTTTATATCAGGATCACGTGTTACTAATCCGTAGATTCGTAGGATAGTTGGTCTCAAGCCTCAGTTCAGTTTCTACTACTCCAGTGTGTTGTTAAATGGCCTCAGAACCCTGATATGATGTTGTTGAGTGGTTATGCCACCATTTTGCAGGATCTCTCAAATATTTTTGAGCATTTACAGCCATTATGCTGTCCGAGCCATCCCAGGTTTCTACATAGTCTGATGCATTTGCAAATCCATTCTTTCCGCTCCCGATGTCCCTTTGGGCCAGTTCAACCACACTAATCGATGATTGAGGTACTCTATTGCCTCGACATATATGTTGGAGCTATTATTATGACCCTAGATGTCTTAGGGAGTCACCTAGTAATCTAGTAATGCTTTGTATTCCCAGTGTGATGATTTTGGCCCTTAATCCCGAAGCATCCCGTGATGCCATTAGTTAGTAGGCATTCTATTCCTGGGTTTGTGAACCCGAGATTCACCCTACTTACTTCATGTTGATAGTGTTTGCTCGTTCCTTTAGGTTATTAGTAACCTTTGCATTAGTCCTCGAGGTCCGTGGTATTTCCTTCTTCCAAATACTATGAACCACTTATGGCATAAGTTTGTTGGATCAAAAGATCACAATCAGACTGCTCTTGATGAGTTCTTCGTTCTACATTGTGAATCTGCCAGTTCTACCTTTCTGCATGGGTTATCCGAAAGAAATGTTGAGCTTGCTCGACATACTAATCCATGCATCCACAACTCAGAAAATCATATGTTCTTTGAGTTGTCCCTCATTAGTTGTTTTTTTACCTCCGTCTATCAATTTGTAGTCAGGAGTAGTCATGCACTCGTGTTATCGATGGCCATTACTCTTGTGGTTCGTCAAGCCATTCTATTCCAGAATGACTAGGAGAAACAGACTCCAGTACCTCATCCATATCCAGGATTGGGTCAAAGCAGTTGTAATCCGCAAATCAAATGCCAATCCAGCTTTTGATTCTGTTCTACCTTGGAGTATTACCATCTTTATATCAAGAATGTCATGGAAATTGCACACCATCCTATGAACTCTTGATACAGTGATACTTCTTGCCATCATTATTCATTCCTTGGTCCCCATGATATCCGACAAGTGAATCGTGATGCGTGAAATCAATACTCCTAGCAACTTCGTTGCTTGGTAGTTAAAGGACAATATTCTCATCCCTAGCGTGTTGGTTACTGAACCATCGTTCTGAGATTGATCGTGCTACCTAGTCCTTATTTCCGGTGCACTTTTCGATCAATGAGTTAGGATAGTGTCAATCCTTGCTTATTTGATCATATCGTCTTGCCCTGAAAAGCAAGATTGTTCTCGAGCTTAGTGACATATCGGTGGTTCGTGATTTTCCATATATCTTCTCGGAAGTATAACCAGGTTGTCACCTGACCGCTATGTTGAGTTCGTGATCAAGTGGTTTCTTATAAACCACCCCTTTCTCCAAGAATCTGTGTTGGATACCCCTGAGCTAGCTGGTTAAGCTAAACAACAACTTGGAGAGTTGGAAGATAAAAGCTTGCCCAACTTAGTTCATTCCAAAGGGATATCCTTGTGTGTGTGTGTTGAAGAAAGATAAAATTTTCATCGATTGGTCCTCGTGATAAGTTTTTGGATCTATTGTCTTATCCAAACTTTGATTTGAGTGTGGGCTATCCTAAAATCAAATCAGAACCAACGATGTTCATAATGTTGTCTTACTCGTGGTTGATCCCTCGAGCATACACGATTACATCCTTTGGTCTGACCAATGCTATCACCGTGTTCACTTAATTATGGAATTCCATCTATATGGAAGCCTTGATGGTTTGTTGTTGAGCCCATTGACAACAATTTCATCTTGTCCATGATTCATGTTGAACATGTAAATTAGTGTTGGAAACTTTGTAAGCAATGCTTCGTGTTTCGTTCATGAAGCTTATGCTTGGATGGAAGAAGTGACTTCCTCGAATTCATGCGCATTCTATGCAAGTTGCTGCCGTGAATACGAGAAAGATTGTTTTTGCTTCCTCTGGAATCATCCCAAGTTAGTCACGCATGTGCGAAGTACTCTATGGTTTGATAGGTTGGCCGCCTCCGTTCTATATGTGTTTCCTAGCACACCAAGCCACTGAATGACTTGTTCAACGATAAGAAGTTCCTTCTTAAGAGCATGCCTTATGTAAGGACTTTGATATCCTCGACGATGGTTCTCCACCTGAACTCGGTAGTGTTTTATTATAAGACTACTACGTGGTCATGCTTGTCTGGGACAGCTTGTTCATATGTGTGTAGCAGAACCCGCTCATGTTTTGGAGCTTGCTATCGTAGTTCATTTCCCGAGAATCTCGCAACGTTATCTCGTCGATTTGTGTTGCAACTTTTCTTTTTTAGACATGTTGAGTCTGAAGTATCCTGTTACTGACCAGATCTGAATCTCAGGCAGATATGATGGTTGGAACATTCCCAACATTTGCATTTTGATCCCAGCTTGCACCGCCATTGTGTCATCCTACTATGGACTGCCCTTCTCAGCAGTTTCTGTTCAGGATCATCTTCGAAAGTGGTCCTACCATGGATCCCATCCATTTCCAATGATAAGCAAAAATCATCCATTGTGTTGTCTTCAACAAGGTAGTCCACATCATCCATTCTAGTCAGGGTATGTCATTCTTTCGAACTTCTTCAAACGATTGCTCGAGATTTTCCCTAGGCTGGTATAGAGAATTTTATTGATCTCTGGATCAGAAGTAATTCTTTTTTCCACTTAAGGGATGATTCTACAGGTCACCCTCCTCCAAGATGTCTCGTTTCGGTGTCTTGGAAACTCAACTCCTCTCTACGTTGGCAATCGTTCACCACCCTTTTAGATGTGGAATTGTTGCCTACCTAGTGATCCTTTGTCATGTGTTTCACTCCATCTCTCTGGATGTATGCTCCGTGTCTCAGCTCGAGAGATGTTTCAGCGTCTCGCTCCATGAGTTGATCCTAAGTTGTTCGATCTTCGATAAGATCGATCCTTCGAGATTTTTCCCTTTCCTCTCATTTGTCATGTTAGTTGGGGTTCTCAGAGAAGGACATCGAGACAATGATGGTGATCGAATCAACATTCTTATCAAGTGCAACTTGGATTGAGAAGGTTGTGTTAGTTGCGTTCCCCTTTATCTTAGCCTACGCTTGAATCTTGGGACGAGATTCTTGTTTAGTGGGGGTGAGTTGTCACATCCCTAGCTTCTGGCATTGCACTAGGGTAACTTCATGTGTGCATCATGTTTAAACTTTGAAAGAAACTTGAAATGGGGATTGCCTAAACCCTAGCA